>NC_081559.1:67224167-67351667 GCF_022355385.1 Mustela nigripes | reverse complement strand
CAATTTTTTTCATCAGCTATAAAGACAGAGGCTATATAGCCGAAAATTTCAGTCCTATTCTGCAAGCGCTGCTCTGCAAAAAGCCTGCGGCGCTCGGAGGAGCCTGGTCCTGGAGACCTCTTTCCACTCTTTACTCTCAGGATAGGAGGATGGGGCTGGGGGATTCTTTTTGGTTTTCTGGTTTTGTTTTGATCTGGTTTGGTCGGTTTTATATTTCCTATTTTTCTTCCCCCCCCCCTTTTTTTTTTCCTTTTTTGCCTTTTCTTTCCTGTCATTCTCCCAGCCAAATGCCGCCTTCGACCCTTTTGGTTTGATCTAGCAAAGATTGTGTCCAGATTATCTGAAATTGACACTGAAGAAGGTAAGGGTGGAAACTGGTTTCATTTTTCAGAGGGTTGGAAGGCTGCGCTGCGCCCGCCGCGGTGGCTCCCGCTCCGGGAGTAGGAGGGTGGGGGAGTGATTATGTATGCACCAGCTAATTCTTCCATCAAAACTTCTTGTCAGCGATGTCAGGATTATTTTTTTTTCCTTTTTATAAAAACACTTGATGTTTCAGGAAGTGTTAATCCCTGAAGGTTGGGGGATGAGGGCGGGGGTAGCAACGGAGTGGGTGTGGGTGACAGGTTTCTTGAGCCTGGTGAAGGCACCCTTTAGAGCCGTTTGCCTATCTTCACTGGAGTTGGGGGCTGCTGTGAAGCTGGGGACCGAAGGAGGGTTTCTTTGAGTCATGGGAGGGACAGACCCTTACCCAACATACTGCATTTGATGGAGGTGCCTATGGTTTGTGCGGGATGAGGAGCAGAAAAGTTCGCTTTAGCCTGTGATTTCAGATGTTTAACCCAGGCGCTGGCTTGACAAAACCCAGATAATTCTGAAATTGGTTTTCAAAAGATACAGAATGAAATAGATAGATAAGAGGATAAAAAATATATAGCCAGGAACCTGGGTTGCTTCTTTCCTCTTAATTTTTCTTGGGATCAAGCATCTCAGGTTCCATATCCAGCACCTAGACCTACCTTTCCATAGGTGACAGACATGGACAATTTCTTCAAGAGGAGCGATTTAGTTATTTCTCCATTGAATGATTCTAAGAATAAATTCACATTTCTGTGCATATTGGTTGAGGAATTTTTAAACTTTTTGTAGCTCTTCAAACTAGCACAGAGTAGGCGAAGGCTGAAGGGCCATCTGACCTAGCCCAGTTTCGGATCCCAAAAAGAAAGAAAAATAAAACATAATAATCGATGAAGGAAAACTGTGAACTATAAACATGTTTCCAATTTCAGATTTTTAAAATACTACCTAGATTTAGAACCTGGATTCTTGCACAACTAGACTACCACTTGCAGGACCACTCAGTCCCAGGCTTATGAAAGCCAAGACCAGTGGGAAGGGGGTTGGGGATTGCTGCTTGAGCCCCTACCGCCCCCACACCCCTGCCCCTTTTAGAGCTAGTGTGTGTGAGAGAAGATATTAAAGAGGTATCTGTTGTTTGGCAATTTTGCTAAGTCTGTCTTCACTACTTCGATGCTGTGCATTTGCTAATTTGGAGGCCTGGCCATTGACAAGCTTGCTCCATACACCTGCAAGCAATTTGCCGGCTCCGGTACCAGAGAATTGCAGAGATGGCAGCTCGCACCTATTTGATTTTTTTTTTTCCCTTTTCTCAATGCACAGCAAATTTGGCTTTCAGTGCGTTATCTCTTTTGTTAATGCAAAAAGATTCCCTGGGCGAAAAAATTGCTCATAATTACCAGAGAGATGGGGAAACTGCATTAGAATAAATAAACCTGAAATTACTGTAATTATGTTGTGTTTGATGGGCCCGGCTTGTAATCAAGAAGAGAATACAGTGAAATGATGCTGACCCTCTTGGGTTTGCAGCTGTACGCGCACTTTGGGGTCTTTTTTTGCAGAAAAGAGTCATTTTGATAATCATTAAGCTGTGTGTAACCTATTTCAGAAGTGTTTTAAAATGAGGTTCACATTTTTTGAACAAGGAGAAAAAAATCCCAAAATTGCATTTTGCCATTACAGACTCATACATAAGGAAAGGTTGTGTTTTCTAAGTGACAATTGTTAAGACATAATATTCGAAATCAGTATTTAATCATTATAATGAGGTATTGTTTAAATATAACCACCTTTAGATTATTCATAGTTTAATTAATATACTCATTATGAAAATCTTTGAATCAGATATTTGATGAACTACTTGTCAGTAACAAGGCAGCATTAATTAGGCCTATATTGAGATTAACATTTTTTAAAAGTGCAACCGCTTATAATTATAATAGAGCCTAACTAAAGACCGCCTTCGTTGAGCTAAAACTAATAATTTCTCTATTTGAACTGTTAGCAAGAGATTATTAAATTAGTATAAGCTAATATCTCAAAATATTAAAATCCGCTTGACCAAACAGATTTTGCCTGTGGCTTCAGGCGCTGAGTCCTGGCTGCTCCACCAGAGTTGGATGTGTGAGAGCAATCCACCAAAACCTCCCCTTTAGCAAAGTCACATCTCCAGGGAAAACCAAATGCGGAAAGTTCCCTAACCCACGGCGGAACCCAGCCTGGGAAATCCTGTTCTCCCTCTCAGCTTTGAGGCCCGTCCGCACCCGCCTCCGAGATTTGGCCTCCCGGGTTTGCGTTCCGGGTTCTGGAGACCAGCGGGAGAGGAAATGCCCCAATCCCAAGCCCTGAAGGGGCCTCGAGGTCCTCGGCTCCATCCCCCACTATTTCCCCAGCTCCCTTCACCACCGCCCCCTCCACCACGTCCCCTCCCCTTCCCAAAGGGCGTCAGAAGAGCCTGGAGCATCTGCTCTTTCACCAGCACCAATTGAAAAATGGGTGCTTGTCACAACACAGATCACTGCCTTCCCCGCTTTGCTCCCCACCGCGCGCTGCAAAGGGCCCCCCAAAGGCGGAGGGCCAGCCGGTACGAAGCAGTGTCGCAAGGCGAGTGCGAGGGAAGCGGGAATCGCTCAAAGCAGCCCTCGAGGCCCGCAGCTTCCCCGAGGTTCCTCCGCTTGGCTGTGGGGTCTGGGGTTGAGGTTGGGGTGAGATGCCAGGCCACCGGGTGGAGGGAGCCAATCTGGTTCTGGTTGATCGGAGTCCACTTTCTCCCGGAGAGAATTCATCGGAATGTTCCACTGGAGGTGCCTCCTTACTGACCTGGCCTCAGGACTGTCGGGCTAGGGTTGGGGCGGGGGGTGGGAGGGAGGTCTTGACTCAGCCGGCGCCTGGGTACCAAGGAGTCAATGGAGTCCTCCTGCCCTTCCCTTGGCATTTCCATCTGGGCGCGGAAAAACGCTGATGATCCTTATGAGGAAAGGGGCTTCTCCTGGTGGAGGAGCCCAGTGAGTGGGAGTTACTGTGGAGGGGCCCAGGTGACGCCTTGGGACTGTCCCCCGGAGCTCACTGATCGACTGGGTATAGCCGGACAGACGAGTCCTTCTGGCCCCTTTCTGGTGTCTGGCCGCGTTTTTTCCGCGTCGGGATCGCGCGCCCACCGGGCATGCAAAAGCGGTAAGGCCAGATCGCGGCGATGGCGTTGGGGGGCAAAGTCCAGCGTCCCTGCTTTCAATCCTCTAGGCTTCCGGCGAGGTAACTTGGTGAAGGGTGGCACAAAGTCTCCCATGCCAGCTGCCTTTGAGCTCTGCTTTCATCTCCTCTCAGCTAGCATTCACAGTCCCTTTGGTTCCTGAGACCCGGCTCTGTCACACAGCACCTGTTCCTGATCCCCCCCTTCCAAAGACCCTTGCCAGACAGTCGCTGCCCACCCTTCTAACCCAGGTAGGGATCAGACCCCTTAGGGATCAGAAGCAGAGCAAAATGAACGGTCCCAGCCGCTGGGGAGGGCCTTGCCCCTTATTCTGATGTGTCTGGAGCCAGGTGTCCCTACCTCTGTCTGCATTATCTGTCCCTAGAGTTGGAGGCCGGGCCCAGCCCACAGCACCCCTCACACATCACACCAGACAGCAGTTCTTTCTCGAAACCATAATTTTACTGTCTCAAAGAAACTTTATAACTTATTTACAAAGTTCTTTTTTTCCCAAGATACAAAGCAATAAGTTAACATTCTCAATATAAAACTAAACTTTGACATAGAGAACACAAAACACGGTTGATTTCAATTGATCACATTTTCCAAATTTCACAAGTAAAATGTCAAGATTCTCATTTCACAAAGCATCAGATTTTACAGCCACACACAACAGAACGGAAAAAAAGCTAAGCTTGTGCAACATGTTTACGGAACAATAATAATAACAATAATAATTAACAACAATAATAATATGTACAGCGATTAGATCCTGCATTGGAGCCTGGGCGTCCAGGGTGCTACCTGGCGTTTTTCTGTGGTCAAGCCTCTGGGGATTAGTGCTGCTTTTGTCTTTCTTTAAAGCTCATTGGCTTTAGGGCACTCGTATATGCCTGCCTGGTTTTTTTTCTTCACTGCCCATCGGTCCTCTCTCGATCTCCCCAAGGAGGGAATTAGGATCTTCCTTCTTGTCCAGGCAAAGCGACCAAGTGTTTTTCCCGAGTTGAGAAAATTGTGTTGGCTTCATTTCTCTATTTTTTTTCTTTTAAAAATAATACGGAACATGTAAAAATGCAAAGCATTAAGTTCCAACTTCTCCATACCAGTGAAGTACAAAAGTTACTGTATAAGTTAAAAATCACCAGGTCCTCCCTATTCGTTTTTCCGGGTGCATTTGAAGTCATCGGTACTCTTGGACCAGGCGTTCCTTGCGCTCCACAGAACTGCGAATTGGCCAACGTTCACCCTCAGGCGAAGTCCATTTCTCAATAAATAAAACCCCCTCCCTCCAATTTCCCCCAATTCCGGAGCGAGTTACACAGATGGTTAGGCAGGCCCAGGAGAAGGTCCGAAAGGACCAAACGTCCCAGTACCCCGAATGGGCGGCCTGCCGGCCCGAGCCTCTTCCGACCTGGTGACTTTTTTCAGAGGCCGCAGAATGAGGACAGCGGACAGACGAGGACCTCGACTTCGTCAGCAAACAGATACAGAGCAAAAGGAGACAAGAGACAGACAGAACAGGAAAAAAAAAAAAAAAAAAGCTTTTGCTTTTTCTATATTGTTTTTTGTTTTTTTGTGGGTGTTTTTTTTTTTTTTTTTCTTTTTCCTGATAGTCCCACACAGCTGAAGGTCGACGAATCGGGTCCAGCTGGCTCATCTTGCTGCTCTGGCTGTCTCGGGAGCTTGTGCCTGCGCTCGGAGGCCGCTGTCTGCTGTCACCGCGCGGCGTAGGCCGGGGCGGGGGCGAGGGCGTGGGCGTGGGCGCCAGGAAGTCGCCGGTCCAGACCGCGCGGGGCTCCAAGGAAGTGGCGGGCGTCCTGCCTTCGCTGTTCCTTCTTCTTTGGCCCTGGGCCTTTCTGCAGGCCCAGGGCTTGCGGACAGGGTGGATGGACCGGGAGGCGGGAGGGGCCCGGGCCGGGGGGAGACGGGAAGGAGGCGGGAGGGTGCGGGCGGGCAACCTCACATGAGTTGGGGTTGCTGCATAGCTTCTTGGTGCGCCGAGGGGTACCATGACGTGTAGCTGGGGATGTAGGAACCCGCGCTGCCGCCCGAGCCCTTCCCAGATGACGAGTTGGGGTTCCAACCGGGAGGCACTGGCGGGGAGCCGGCAGACAGTGCCCGGCCGTTGGCCAGCGCGCTACCCTCCAGAGCCGCCCCGCCCTGCTTCATCAGTTTCTTGAACTTGGAACGCTTGTTCTGGAACCAGATCTTGACCTGCAAGAGCGGACAATAATGTGACTCGGCTAGGTCCATTGTGCCTACCGTGGTCGTCGGGGAGATAAGGGAGCCGTGGGACAGTGGAGAAAGGATCCCCCTCGCCGCCCTGCGCGACTGAGCAGCTCCCTGCTGGAGGAGCAGAGCCCCACCACCACCTATAAAAACCAAAGCCAGGCTGCCAGCCGCCGGTGGCCCGCAGGGGCAAGCTCTCAGAGAGCCAAGGGTGGTGAGGAGTTAGGGGGGATCCAGGCCTTCGTTTGTCAGGGACTCAGCTCGACCCTCCCAATCGTCTGGGGGAAGAAGCAGCGCCTGCACAACATCCAGTCTTCAAGTCCAATATGAACATCAATAAAAGAATCGAGTGGAGGAAAGGAGTGGAGGAAATTTATTTGTAATGCCACCTGCTTTCTCTTTGCTCCATCCTTTCTGCCCTTGAGTGAGTCGGGGGCGTTGAGGAGGCCAAAAGGTTTTGTTAAACTTTTCATTTGGACTTACAACAACCTTTCCTTAGTGTCTGTTTGCTCTCCCCAGCTCTACTCCAAATCCCGGCCCAGACGTTGGAAACCTGCGCCAGTCCTGATCAGAAAGCCCATGGGCTCCCCAGAGTCTTAGAGCAATCCGGGAAGGAAGGTCCAGTTCCTCCTCCAGGGTCTGGGACTTGGGAGGTGAGAAGGCAGAGGAAAGGATTTCCCCATACCCTAACCCGGTGAGGAGGAGGAGGAGGGAGACAGAGGCTCCGGCCGGGCCCTGAGTGATTAGCCACACACTTTGAAGTCAAAGAAGGGATTAAGCCCAGCGTCTATTGTTCCAGTTGTTCGGGCACGTGTGACCTCAGAGTCCCCAAACAAAACGTCTAGGGAAATCCTTCCACGCCCTAATCAGATTGTCCAGGGAGTGAGGGCCCAGCGGCGGCAGTGCGGAGTACAGAGTGCAGCGACAGAGCCCGGGCAGAGAGAACTAGAGAGGAAGGAGAGACGCAGGGAGAACCAGGGATGGGACATGGACACACACACACGCACACACGCACACACGCGCGCACACAGTCTCCGACCCTGAGGCCCAGAGAGCCAGAAATGAAGCTCCGGGCGCAGGCCGGCCGCGGGGAGCCGGCTTGGCAGAAGGGCAGCGGCAAGGTACCTGCGTCTGCGTGAGTCCCAAGGAGGCCGCGAGCTCCGCCCTCTCGGGCAGAGCTAGGTACTGAGTTTGCTGGAACCTCCGGTTCAAAGCCTGCAACTGCAAACTGGAATAAATCGTCCTGGGTTTGCGGATCTTTTTCCCCTTGCCATTGAAGCGCACTTCACCGCCTTCCACCACCGTGCTCTTCTCCGAGTCAGCCCCTGGAGGGACAGCAGAAGCGGGGACTGCTGTTAATGCGGGGACAGCCTTTAGTGCGGGGAGCCGAGGGCGAGTGGCAACCGAGGGATGGCAGAGGCTGGGCCGATAGAGAACGCTCAAGAAAGTCCGAAAGCCAGGGAAGTTTCCCGTAAAGTCCGAGGGCCGGACCCGGGCCGCTGCAGGCGGACTGGGGCAGTTCCCAGGCGTGCAGTTCCTGCCTTTGCAGAGAAAGTTTGCTATTTTTGCAGGCGGTAGTTGAGGTTTAATTACCCTTAATTGCATACATTGTTTATAGCGCTACGCAATAAATAATTACTGCGACTAATACGTGCACATGTGGGTTTCTGTTTTCCAAAGGGGCATTGTGTGCTCCGCGCGCAGAGCCGCCCAGAGGCTCAGACAGTGCCAGGGGACGCTCTCGGATTTATCCTTTGCTGTATAGTTGGGAGTTGGGTGGAATTTTTTAAAAAATCTTTTCTTTGCTATGACAAGGATCCATACATAGACTGATACCCGAAACCTCCATTGCTCCGGCGCCCTCCCCACCCCCACCTCTCTCTCCCTCTCTCCCTCCTCTCTCTCTCTTCCTCCCCCCCTTCCTCCCTCCCTTCCACCCTCCTTCTCCCTCGCTCCCTTCGTACCCTTTCCTCTCCCTCTCCCTGGCAGGCGCACGTACCTGGGTCCTCCAGGCGGCTCTGGGCGAGGCTGGCGCTGCCCGGGTAGGACTGCACCGAACTGATGTAGGGGCTGGACGCGTGGCTGCTGACCGAGTTGACGTAGGGGTAGCCCAGCGGTCGGGAGAAAGACGAGGCCGAGCTGTAGGCGCCGTCGGGCTGCGAATGGCCCGCCGAGTGTAAACAGTGCATGGAGTAGTGCCCGTGGGACATGGGAGAAGGAGACATTTGCTGGTTGGGTGGCCCAAACTCCATAAACACCGCCTTGCCCGACACGGGGCTGTTGAGACTTTCTGGCATGGTGGTCATGGTCATCTCTTCTCGCGGGGTCTGGGTGTGGGTCTCTCTCTCTCCTCTGCTTCCCTTTTGGGGGTCTCTGTGTTTCTCAGGACAGGAAGGAACCCAATTTAAGCGGAACAGGGGTTTTCACTTTCCATTCATAAGAAAATGGAGTTTGTCTCTTTGAAAAGTCTAAGCATGATGCTGCCGAGCTCCCCAAACTCGCTTCAAAGCTTTGACTCAGCCAAGGTCATAAATATTCATGAGCTGGCGGAGCTGATTGGTCCGCTGTCTTGCATAATCACCGGGGATTGGTCCGAGGCGCTCCGGCTCCGCTGGACTAGAGCGGGCGAGGCGGCCGGGCCTCGGGAGAAACGCGTCCACACGTCCCGGCCGGGGCTCCTCTGCAACAGAGCGCGCCGTGCGGAGCGCACAATGGGCTGCAGCGCCCGCGCCGGAACCTCAGCGGCCCGTGGCTCTTCGGCCTCCCGCCTCCCCGGCGCGCCTAACTTCCCAGAAACCCACCAACCGCTCGTCGCAGCCGCCCTCTCCCCACTACTGTCCCCACCCTCCGCCCGCCCCCCACGCCGGGACAGGGGAACTGCTTCTCCTAGCCGCCGTCACCCGGTCCAGCGCTCAGCTTGGGCGACTCTGGAGCCCGGCCGCGGCCTGGGAGCGCAAAGTCGCGCACTGCCGGGGAGGGGGGGTGGTGGCACCAGAGGCGGCCAGCAGAGCGCTGTCCTCTCGAGAGTCGTGTGCCTAGCCCAGCGCTCTCCTTGGCCGCGCCTCCCCGGCCTGGATCCTCTCTGCCACATCCCTGGGATCGGGTCTGGGGCCCTCCGGGCGAACTCACTCACTCGGCCGCCGCGCCGCCGCCGCCGCTCCCAGGGGCCCGCTCGCATTGCTCCAGGCCCAGCTGGCCACTCCAGCTCGAGGCTGCACCGGTCTGATTAAAGCAGAGCGCGCGGAGAGCCAGGAACCCGCGCTTCTCCTCCCAGGAAAGGCGACCGCACCGCCCCCTCCCCCCAACACACACCCCCTCTTTCCCTCCCAACCTTCCTCCGCCTCCCTCTCCCCTCCACTCACTCTGCGCCGAATGCCCTGGACTCACTCGCCCCAAGGGCGCGGCGCTGAGTGGAGCCAAGGAGCCGGCGGGCTCAGTTCGGCTGAGCCTCGGATATCGGGTGGTCATTTTCCGGCCTCCTGGGGTCTGGCAAGAGTACCCGGGGTTTAGGAGTCCCGTGGACCCCGGAAACCCGCGGCAAAACCAGGCCAGTGGTAGGCTCGCAGATCTGGTTACGGACAGGTCTCTCATTGTCGCCCAGGATCCTCCTCATCTCCAGTGGTCAAAGCTGGCGCCCCTGGGCCTGGGGGCAGGGCTGGCAAAAGCTGCCACGGCGCCTTCTATCTTCTGGGGCGCTAGGTACAGAAAAGCGCACAAAAGCCCCCCGCCGCCGACACCACACAGCCACCCCCACGAGGCGTGGCGCGCACCACGCTGTCTGCGAGGGGCTGTTGGTTCCCCATCCCGCCAGCCCCACGGTGAATCCCAAATTACTTTGTTAGGTAATTAGAAAGTGTTGATAATTATTTCTTTCATAATTTAGCGGTGTGACGGGAACAGGGAAATGATCTTGTGAAAGTTCACACGTGCAGATGTATTAGTTACTGATTCATTTGATTAAATGGTAGTCTCAAGTGCTCGGATCCGCAGCTGAAGGCGCCCCATTAGCATAACACTGATGTTTAATTTTCATACGCATAATTAGCCATATATTTAACACTAATAGCAACATGCAGCCTTTCAGCGTTAAACAGCCAGGGATTTGATCTGGCCTGAGCTGAACCTTCGGCGTTGCACCTTCCCCTGTCTGGAGTGCGCAATGATCACAGGACAAACCTCTGTTCTGTAATCAAGCACATTTTGGCAGAGGGAACACCAATAAAAATGAACATTCAAAACAAATTACATTGGTGCTGTCGTTACAGATATTAGTGGAAGGGGCTTCTCTCTTTTTTAACTTCCGTAGCCGCAGCTGCTGCCCGCGGAATTCCTCTCCCTTTGGTTTAAGGGCATGATACTGGGGGTAGCAATATTTCAGGCAGCGTGGTTGGAGCAAAAAGGAAAACAAAAGCAAAAAAAAAAAAAAAGAAATCCTTCAAACCAATAACTGGTTTGCCAACGTTTAGAAAGATTTTCCCCCCTTAATCACAGAATCACAGGGCGATGCTTTGTAGCAACAACCAGCTAATGACTCCGCCACCAGACTACTCCTGGAGCCGCTCAACTCCTCTTGATTTCCGTGTTGCCCTTGTGGTTTTAATTGCTCCTTCCTAGCGCCTGTTTCGGGGTGCGGTGCGGTGCCGTGCATTCTGCACAGCAGCGCGGATGCCGCCCGGGCCCCTGGTCTCTTGCGCGCACCTCTAGCGGGCCCTGCCCACGTAAGTGATCGCCGCGGCTGGCGCCGGGTCGGGGTGGGGACCGAGGAAGTGGCTGTTGACTTCTGGCGCACAGGGCTATACGCGAGGAAACCCGACGGCTGGGCGGCCCGTGGCCAGTTTATGCCAGAGAACTGTAAGAAGGGGGGAGGGGAGAGAGGCAGCCACGGGTCGCGACTGTCGTCTACAGGTCTCTCTGTCCACATCTGGAAGGAGAAATCCAAACCTTTCCAGTGCAGAGGACCGGGCTGGCTCCGTGGAACAAAGGACGCGGTCCCTCGGGAAACGGCTTCAGAGCCTTGTTTATTTTAGAAATGAATTATATGTGGGGGAGGAAGTGTCTATACTCGGGGATTATTTCTTAGCCCCAGAGAAGCAGGTCCAGGGAGGTGCGGCCGAGCCGGGGCCCCTCGGGTACTGAGACACCCGGCCAGGAGCAGTTTCGCAGTGTGCGACCTTATCTCCACTTGGTGAGCCCGGGGTGGATCCCTCCCACCGCAGCCCACCCCCATTGCTAAGACGACACCTGTTCTGAAACGCTGGTTTGCTTAGATCTTTGCCGGTCCCAACTCCGACAGGAAACAAAACTCTACGTTTATCCCGAGAGTCCCGGATTCCGAGTAGAACCAGTGGGAGACACCGCAGGACCCGAGTCCGGTGGTGTCAGCCGTAGCCACGCGTTTGCTGAAACGCCGGCGGCCCCGGGGTGAGGTCTGGGGCCAACCGGAAGGTGATGGTGGTGGTGGTGGTGGTGCACAAGGTATTTTTAAATCTTTCTAACTTCAACTTCAAAAGCATGTTAAACGGAGTTCACTCTAAATCAAGTTTGTTTCCTACGAGCTGCTGACATTGGCTGTGCTGGTATATATACATATACATGGGTATCATGTTTAAACTAGGCTTAAACTAATTACTTTAATAAATAGGATTATAAACCTGTCCCATAAATACTTCCACCGCAAAATAATTGCTGCACAAACAGCATGTTATCCCAGTGGTTGGTAAAACCCTGTGGTCCTAATAAAATTATTCTTGGGGAACTTGGAGTAAACTGATCAGTAGATAAGATAAGACTCTAACCTTGCAATCTCATTGCTCTAGAAAAGAAGTGAAATCATTATCTGGCAAACCTCTCCCAAGGCCATCTGGGCCGAGTTCTTTCCTGGAGAATGATTGTTTGAGAGCAGCAGTCTCATCTGTAGGCCTTTGCTTGAACAATGTCTCAAGAACTCTGAGAAGGTTTTCTGTGGGCTTTGTAAATCTTCAACCCCTCCCTCACCTTTTCCAGTTCTCAGATCCACTTGATTGGAATCACCTCTGTCCAAATTCTCCATGCCTGAGCACAGAGAAAGGGGGCTGAGGGTTGGAGGATCCCCAAGAGAATCCACGCTTGGGGAAAAGCTTGAACTAGCCACTTCTTCAAGGGCACTTACTGGCCTGTTTCCTAACTCTTCTCCCTACACTTTGTGTCACAAAGACAGCTGCCTCTTGGGTCCTGATCACAGAGACCACCTGTCATGGCAGCTACAGGTGCTTGCATTTCCTTGGTGCTCTCCAGCCCAAGCTATATTTAGTGCTTGGCAACTTTGTAAAACCCGCTTCAGTAGAAACAAAAGTTAGCACAACTCCTGACTGCCTGGACACCCTCACAGAAGTTGTTCCTAAAACCATAATCAGAGGGGGGTTATTCTCTATGTGCCTGCTGGACGCCCGGCACCTCTTCACCTGAGCCCAGGGGTGAACAGGTGCTGGGGGGTGTAGTTCCTGCTGAGGAAGAGAGGGTATTCTGATCAAAATGGGCCTTTGGGAAATGTAGAATGTGAGTGCTTGGATTTTCTGCTTCTGAAGCTGATGGAGCTTCAGGCTTGCCAGTTTCAATCCCAGCTAACTTGGCTCTTGCCCTCAAAAGTTTCCATATCTTCTAGAATCTTCTGGGTCTCTAGCAGGAGAGCACAGTCCAAAGGCAGCGGATACGGAGAGAGGTCAGCTTAGGGGCTAGACAGCTGGACAGCGTTCACATCTGGATGGGGAGGGGGCAATGTTCCAATTTCTAGTGCAACAGATGTGTGTGTGTGAGAGAGAGAGAGAGAAAGAGAGAGAGATGGAGGGGCGAGAGGGTCCCTCAAAAGTAACCTCCGGGATGGCTGCTCGGGGCAGGATGAGGGATGTGAGGAAGAGCCAGAAGAGCCACAGGGATCCAGGAAAGCCATGTGTGTGGACTGATAAAGCACTGTGAAGGCCAGATGCAAGGTTCACTGGCAAGGAAATATGTGTAACCAACCCCACGGTTTGCTAGCTAATCTCTTCATCCCAAAGCAGCTATGAAGGAAAAGAATTGGAAGGGCTAGTGCCAACGTGGGATCCACAAGGGGAAAAGAAGAGACTTCTAAAAAATTCCCAGCTAACATCTAGGCTTATTCTTTCCCCCCAACCGCAGATGTGAAAAGTTCAGAGACTCAAAAATTAACCAGCCACCCTCTCCCTCTAGTATCTGTCAGAGGCGCAAGGACAACAGACACAATGGGCTTAGGAGGAGAAAGCTTTTACTTGGGGAGTCAAGGCAAGGGGAAGAGTAAACCACGCATTTCTAGAAATCCTTCCCCTACCAAACCCGGGAGTCCCCATCCCCAGCCCCCCCACCCCATCACTTCTCGCGGTAGGAAGCCGAGCCTGCCCTCTCTGCGAGGCCAAGGCCAGGCTTGAGATCGGATCCCCATCGGGTTTTTCCAAGACGTGAAGCTAGGTTGGTTACTGCGTGACCTCCCGTTTTGCCGGGCTTCTAAAAGTTCTCCAGCTGGATTTCGGCAATTTAGGATAAAAAGCTCCCGGCCTCTGCGACCTGCGGGCGGCTCCTCAGGCCTCGTGGGGCAGTTTGGTCAGGATCTGCACGCCCTCCGACGTGATGAGAACTGTGTGCTCGAACTGGGCGGACCTGAAACACACACCGCAGCGGTCAGAAGGCGCGAGAGCGCCGGCGGGGCGGGGAACAGTAGCTCGCGGGAGCCGTCGGACCAATCTCCCTTCCCATAGCCTCTCAAAGCAGTGGCACCGAAAGCAAACACCTTTGATTGTCCAGGGAGACCACAGTCCAGGCGTCTTCCAGGACTTTAAATTCAGGAGATCCCTCGGTTATGATTGGCTCTGTAAGAGGGAAAATATTTACTGCAGTGATCTAATCACATTCTTGTCAAATATTGTTCGGGCTGATTACGAAAAGAGAAGAAGGTTCTCCTCCCCTCCCCCCAAGTGCTTCCCCCACGGGTTCCTGTTGTCATCTCACAAGGGCTGATAATTGATGTTGCTTACATCGTATATTACAAACTAAACAGTAGGAAGAGGAAACACTACCGCATTCAAAAATGTATGAAGTTGTCTCGTTCGTAATTTTTTTAAGAAAAAAAGGGCATTTTAATCAAGCCTTAATTAGGACCCCGTGGATAATAACCACCCAAACACCAGTCCCTCTTATAAATACCAGTCAGTTTTTAAAAATATTTGAATTTTTAAAACATGCTTAAAATGTTCATTAATCAGCAAATAACAATTTTCTTATTTCACTCTAATTGCTTCGCCATTAAGTACCACAGTCAGAAATATGATGCCTTTAGGGTCTTAGATGATTGGAATTTGGTGGTGACACCAGTCACATGATTAGCCAGGACCCAGGCGGCCAGACAGGGAGCAAGGGACATGATCACTTCTAGTTACTGGGTGTTACTGGAAAAAACAAAAGCAAAAACGAAAACCCCAAACCAAACCAAAAACATCCCCAAAACCAAACCAAACCAAAACAACAAAAAACACCAAACACTGCCTTATGCTCGTAACAGAATTAGAGGTTGGATGGCTGCCGTCTCCTAAATGTGTCAGTAAGTATCTGATTTAGGAAGATGGGGCTCGAGGATATTATTTAATCAGATTTGCTATGCATCTGAATTATTTCATTACGCTGATTGGCTTTATTATTCCTTCACGGGACTGCCTGGCCTAGGCCAGCACTGCTGCCTTGATCCAGGAAGCCAGGGCTCTCTAAAGGGAAGCTTGGGCACTGACCTATAGTGAATGCCATTCCCTCCTCCATGAGTAGATCGCTGTCATTTGCTGCAAAACAAAAAATACAGAGTAGGGGGAGTGAGAAATGGAGAGAAAGAGAGAAACAGAATTAGAGGGGCAGGACTGTTCAAAAAGACCTTGGTCACTTGTCACTTCATTTATTTATTTTTTATTTTTTCTTTTAGGATAGAAGGGGTTCTGACCCTTAGGCTTCGCATTTTCTTTGCTTGGGGTCAAGGCCCCTGGGAAGGGTGTACCAAGGGCTAGCAGAGGCAGCTGGGGTGTTTTAGATACCTGTTGTGTGCTTTAGACAACTTCCACAGTCCCCTGGCTTCACTGGGTCCTAGGCCCTGCCCGCCACCCCAAAGAGAAAGACATCTTGGGGAACTGATAGAAAGGGAAGGCAGACCCTTAGGGTGCATGTTAAAGCAGGAGGCTAGTACAGGGGTGACTTGAAATAACTCCAATAAGTGTTGGTGCAGGGTGGGGCACACGACTGAGACACTCTGCGCTCCTGAGCTGCCGCAGGTGGGGTTCTTTAGTGCAAAAGGAATTCTGACCTGCTGGGTCCACGGGGATCTTCAGGGAATAGGGTTCTACCAGCATTTCTTCTAGGGACTGCTCCAACCCCAAGCACACAGGTCAAGGCCCAACTTTCCTTCGGTCCCTGTCCAGGTGTGCAGCCCCCCTTGGGAGCACTCTACAGAATTGCCTCCTACCCTAACCCCTGCTTCTGACCTACCCTTGCCTTCTCATTGTCAGGTGCATACTCAGGCAGTGAAAAGCAGGAGGTTCTGGGGAAGGAATACAAGGGTGGGTATAACCTAGAAATCACTAAAGAGTACATGCTGCTAAATACATCAGCTGTCAACGCTGTGTAGGATGTAATGAAGTTTAACCACAACAGTCAGCAGTTAGAGAAGAGGGTAGAAAAAGAAAAACAGAAAACAGTCATATGTGCATGCTGCTGGGACATTGATGCAGTGGCATTTTGTTTTCAGTAACTTTTTCTAGACAAATATCCCTGTGCCTTCCAGCCATCACCCTTCAGGGGAAGACAAAAAGCAAAATAAACCCTATTCTGAGACTGAAACTGCTGGGCTCTAATCCAGTAACATAGTAATGTGCTGGTTACAATTGAGTAACTCCCCCCCCCCCAACACACATGCATACACACAAAAGGATGATCATATGAATTCAAAATTAGAGGAACATGAGGAGCAAAATTGCCTTGTTGTGATTCCACCCAATAAATAGCTCCCAAATTAACGTCCTTACCATGATGCCAAATTTCTGGATGTCCATGAAAGTAAGATCCTATCCCATGCCCCACAAAATGTGGACAGACTTGGAAACCATTCTGATGAGTTATGCGGCTTTAAAAGCGACCCCCCCCAAAAAAAAATTTAATTAAATTAGGTAAGTTTTTAACACATACTTAGATAAAGTCACTTTAAAATAGTCTCTGAAAGAGAAAAAAAAATCAGTTATATTTAGAGTCAGATGGTAACAATGTTTTCATTATTCTGAAATAATTAAAATTTTTGCCATTGCATGTAACGACTCCTTTTGGATAAATGAAGAAAAAAGGTATGTATCTAACATGGTAGTTTGCTTCATTTACCTTAGTAAGGCATTCAAACAAGGCCACTTTTAGACAACAAGTGAGTGTGCATGTGGATCGATGCATGCCTATACGGATCGATATGCATACCCATGTGCATAGAATGCAGGTCATAAAAACTTGCCTGGTTTGTATAAGATTTCACCAAAGACTTTGCAAATTACTACTGATTTGGAGACTGAGCAGAGAAATAAAAATGCAACCTAGAAATGTGACCTCCTACTTTTATAGTTTTCTTATTCTGGCCTACTTCAAAATATTACGTATTTTAGAAACAGACACACTCATACAATAGGTCAAGTCGCATTGTCAATATTCTTGAAATACTCCAAAACTTTGTCATCATTTGGGATTTCCACTCAAGACTTAAGTCATTAACAAAATTCACACAGAATGCTTTTTAATCACCGTGATGATTAAGAGAAGCTAGTATTGTGATTCCTAGTTATTTTTTTTAAAGATTTTATTTATTTGACAGAGAGAGATCACAAGTAGGCAGAGAGGCAGGCAGAGAGAGAAGGGGAAACAGGATACCTGCCGAGCAGAGAGCCCGATGTGGGGCTCCATCCCAGGACCCTGGGATCATGACCTGACCCGCCGAAAGCAGAGGCTTTAACCCACTGAGCCACCCAGGCGCCCCTGATTCCTAATTCTTACTGCTATATTTGTTCTTTCTACATGCAAAATGTACAGGTTTCCATCTATTCCATCCACAGAAATGAAGTCTGGCCTATAGAATTCAACCCTAAAATCCTCACATACAAAGTTAAGAAGTTGTTTTTGAAATTAGGTGAGCACACTCATTTCTAAGAGCAAGAGAAAGTTAAAACATATAAAGCATGAACAATTTATATTTTCATGTGGGGTTAGTGCCCTAACCCTAACCATAACAATGGATCGGGATTTACAGGACTACTATTAAATTTTTTTTTTTCTTTTAAGATTTTGTTTATTTGACAGAGAGAGATCACAAGCAGGCAGAGAGGCAGGCAGAGAGAGGAAGGGAAGCAGGCTCCCTGCCGAGTAGAGAGCTCCATGCAGGGCTCAATCCCAGGACCCTGGGATCAAGACCTGAGCCAAAGGCAGAGGCTTTAACCCACTGAGCCACCCAGGGGCCCCCATTATTTAAATTCTTATCAAAATCAAAGTTTTTAGATCCCAAACTAGGTTTCCAGTAGACCTTAGGTTTAGTCTGAACATGAACTCAGAAGCAGCATCTCTGACACTCATGTCAATACTCTTATCTCTGAACATGTTTAACTTTCATCTCCGGACCTGCAAGATGCCTTCTCTTATACCAGGATGTCACTGTAAGTAGCAAATGGACAGCCTCTTATTCAGACTTAATTTCCATGTAACTGAGAGTGCAGAAACAGGTAAGCTATGCATGTGTCAAAGACAGGAACAACAAGTCAACATCTTTATCTCTTAAATTTGTCCTTTGTGGTTATCGTTATTTCTGTGTGTCTGTGCAGTTGGGGCAGGAGGTATAAAAACTTTCCCAAGGTGTTTCTACTTGTACCACACAATTTCCAAATAAAAACTGAGAATGGAGAGCGGATAGAGGGTGGAATTACGTAAGACAATAATGATCTAGATTTTTTTTTTTTTTTTTACAAGAATGGGTCCTACCGAAACTGCAAATTATGTGACTTTAGTCCCAACAAACCTCAATGAGTCTAAGAACATTCCATAAACTGTTCTCCTACTTTCTTTCCTTTAAAGGAAAAAAAAAAAAAAAAAAACCCTAGGATCTAACAGATTGGCAGGCATCACGGCTACATCTTTAATGTGTGATACAATGGCAATCTTCATTTTAATTTCTGATGAGAAGAGAGGAAGAAAGCCCACTCTGCAGAAACACTTGGGGTCCCTCTGCCATCACACCTCTCATTCCTCTTCATAAAAGAAGCTGTGCAATTACAAGGTGCTAAAGATATTTTGAGTGCATTCTCCTACAACAATTTACTGCCTGGATCCTGCTGGAACTTATGGTTATGGGAGTATCACAGAATGTATGTGTCATGAATGCAAAGGTCAGGATTTCACAGCCGGGTGGAAAAGAGGAAAAGCGCAGGACAAATTTCGCTCAGTTCCTTGGCTGAGCATCATCTCAATGCTTGATTACCAGGAGCTAAGTATAGATTTCGGTCTGCCTTTCAGGGTATTTCCCTTGTGGATTTGTAGTGAGCTTTTTCATTATTTATTAAAAATATGTTATTTATTTGAAAGAGAGAGTGAGTGTGTGAGAGAGAGCATGAGAGGGGAGAAGGTGAGAGGGAGAAGCAGACTCCCCGCGGAGCTGGGAGCCCGATGCGGGACTCAATCCCCGAACTCTGGTATCATGATCCGAGCTGAAGGCAGTCACCAAACCAACTGAACCACCCGGGCACCCTGTAGCGAGATTTTATCTCACATACTTATGGGGACGAAATGGGATCAAATCTAATGTTCCTATTTGCTATTTAAAATCATGTCCTTGGGCGCCTGGGTGGCTCAGTGGGTTAAGCCACTGCCTTCGGCTCGGGTCATGATCTCAGGGTTCTGGGATCGAGTCCCGAGTCGGGCTCTCTGCTCAGCAGGGGGCCTGCTTCCTCTTCTCTCTCTGCCTGCCTCTCTACCTACTTGTGATCTCTCTCTGTCAAATAAATAAATAAAATCTTTAAAAATAAAATCATGCTTCTTCACCTACTTTGGAATATACGGGGAGCATGAGATGATTTGCCCTGATTCTAGGGCTTAAATCTAGATTCATAAAAGACCATCCGAGGGACCTGTAGTCGTAAATTCCACTCTGACCTGAAAGCCAGTGGTGGTCACCCTGACTGCGGCACGGGAAGGTGGAGCACGTGTGCTTCACTGGTGTGTTGAGGGAAGTGGAAAGAGCTGGGCAGGCCGGGCTGCCCAAGAAATGCCGCGGCTGCTCCCCTGCACCAGGCCTCCCCGGCTGCGACCCCTCCTGAGCCCGAGGTCTTCTTGCCCTGGACAAGAAGGAGATCTGTCTTCTTTCTGCTGAAACCTACCGAAAAGAATTCTCCTGGTATTAGCTGTTCTGTACTGATTTTTCTTTAACTAAAAATCTCTCAGACAGTACAACACTTACCCATGAGCCTGAGCGCATTTACGATTTGAAGTCCTTCATAGGGACTATTTGGGGAGGGAGAATAGGGTAGGGAAGGAAGAAGGTATGCAGATGTACTTCCTGAACTTACTTTGAAATCATTCTATTATTATAGTTCGTGTTTCAGTTACGGTTCCTCGCTTAAGGAATTTCTTGGGGCCGTTTTCGTCCATTTAATTCCCTTTCGTGAGAGAGTTTTCCTCAATTGAAGTATTGTGTAGACGAATTAAAATTCTTAATACATTTCAAGTACATTTTGTGACGAAGAACACATTCCCCAAGAGGGCAGAGGAGTACTGTGTTTAAGTGCATACTCTTCTCAAGAAAGAAAAAATGCACACGGAAATCATTTTCTCACCATTTTTACACGAATCCTAAAAACAGTACTAATTTCCAAATGGTCACAGCTCTAATTAAATGGCCCCTGGTTTTCCAAGTTCAGTCCTTCCAGGCTTTTATTTTAAACAGTAGTCTTTGAATGAAGGAATGCACGAGCCCAAGGATTCCCTCTAACGACAAGGAATGTTTAAGTGCAATTAGTAATATTTTTGAAAGCCAACAACCGTTTTTGGAAAGAGGGGTACATTTTTTTGTTTCAAGCCGGATCACAAATTACTGTGTTTTTCTTACAATAGTGCTGAACTTTTATTTGAGGTTTTCTGTTTCCGAAAAGCAGACATGATGGATTGAAATAAAAGATAATTTATTGCAGTGCTTACTTTCATGTGCAGAGAGAAGCAGTGTAATTGTAATTTACAGTAGCTGTCAAGAAAAATCCATCACAGATGACATTAAAATGACTTATTTTGCCTGAGCCACTTATTGTTTAAATGTGCATAATCTAATAGAAAGAGATTATTTTTAAAAATCTGCTTTATAGTCTTCTAAATTAATATCAAAACATATACTTATGAATTAAACATTAAAAACCATTTATTGATACTTTCATCATGACATTTACAACTATAAGTTTAAATTATTTTTGATGGAACTGTCACATATTTGGGATGCATGAATCTACACATTCACAATATTCTCATATGTACAGATCATATCATCTAGAGATAATTTGAATATACAGCTTTAGAAATAATTTAAAGCAAATGGAGGTACAGTGAGCATAATAACACTGTAATCTAAAGATCACTAGCCATTCCTCATGAAGCAAAAGGGCACACAGAGAACTCTTTTCATTAAACTATTATAGCCAATACTTCTTCAGAGATAGCCTCCTACCTTCACAGGCTTCTGAGAATTTCAAAATGTCCTATAAAGATCACTAGGTTCTTGGTAGCATACTGCTAATAAAAGAAGCTTGAATGTTCTTTTCATGGTGCATCAGTAGAGGGAGGCTATGCAAAAGATGGTGAATATCTTAAAATAAATGAGACTGAGTTGAAAGATGTTTGTAAACCTTCAGTCTGTAATGATTCCAAGTACTTTTGGCTTAAAGGTGGAGACTGTTTATTTACTCCCTTGAGATTTTTGCCTGAATAAGAAAAGGCAAAATAATAGATGTCCAGAAACACCGCCTTAACATGGGCTAGTCCCTGGTGGCAGACAGAAACCATCCAAATAATGAAATGTATCAGGGTGAAAGTAAAAAGTTCATTGTCTGTTATTTTTCACATAGTTCTGTAAGTGTAGCTGTTGGGACTGATCTGGTTTTCAAAGGAGCTTGTCCATGCAAATTCATACTCTGCGAAAACTGACCTTTGCATCCAGATAGCTAAAACCCAATGTCACTTTCAATTCTACTCTTCTTCTTCTTCTTTTTTTTTTTTTTTATGTAGCTAGAATTAATGTAGTGAATATGTAATGAAATGCATTATCCTGCATGGAGATTTATCAGATTTTCCGACTGAATGCTGTGCTTTGCTAGTACTAGCTGGAGTTCACCTGCATGTTGGTGTGGCGTGTGGCTCTTTTTTGTAAAGAGTTAAGTCGTACACAAAAAAAGGGAACAAAGGTCAGCACCCAGCCGCCACTTGAACGTGAGATTTTTCTTTTTATTCCCCTTGATGTATACTAGGCTCTGTGTTATTAGTCTTAATGATGGAAAATTGTAGTGTTGATACAAATCTTTTTTTCAAAGTAGTAGGCGGGAGCTCCATTTGTTAGTAAGTTTTTTTGTGACTAAAAGCCACGGACAGTACATTTATGTAGCAGTAAAAGGCCTAGATGCTCTTTCCATAGCAGAGCTAATTATTCCTACTGTGACCTTACTGATCTAGCCTGTTCCTAGCACATCTCATCTGTACGCCTGTTCCTCTGTGTAGATGGTGTCAGAGAATATGAAAAACCCTATAATGAAACCATTTTCATGATGGAGAAAGGCTACTGGAGTTGCACTTGCTACAAAGAGGCTCAATTATATGAGTAATTGTGATAATTTTCTACATTCATAGCCTTCAATGGGGAAAAAAGAATGAGAGCCACAAAGGAAAATTACTTTAACAAGAAAGTACAGAGAGTAAAAATGGAAGAAGAGACAAAAAGGGGAAAAAATAACCAGAAAAAAAAAAGTTTAAAAAATAGATCTGGAGGGAGGAATAGCGAGACAGGGAGAACAACAGAAATGCTCAAAAGCCCGTGTGCAGCTGTGTTGCACAATTAAATTGAATTTTTTTTCTGCAGTTGATGAATGTGACTACTGCAAATGTGCCTCTGTAGTTAGCTATCATTTGTTGTTCCGTGACAGGAAAAGGATAATTACCTCTCAGAGAGAATCAAAGGCTGACATGCCCTTTAGACACAGCCATGAATGCAGAGCTCGATAGAATGCTTGAATAAGAATCTAGTGTTCTCTGCCCCCTTCTACTGAAGAATAAATTTTGTTAAAATGCAAGAGCACCACCAGCAAATTTGTTGAACCCTAGGTGTTCAAAAATATGAGATACATCTATCGACTCATCCCATTTGCAAAAATAAAACTGCATTTTGAATTCATTTCTATTATATTCATGGACAGTAAGATAGTGAGATATGCATTAAATTTCTTTTCCCAGTAGGGGTCTGATTCAACATTTCCTATGAAAGAACAGAGAGACACTATCCTTTTTTCCCAGGCTAGTTAGCCTATAATTTAAAACTGTCAAAAACACAATTTTGTTCAAAGTCTTCAATAAAAGCTTCCCAGATATAAGCCAAAGAGATTTTACTAAAGTTTGATTCAGACATTGTTACAATATTTTTAAAGCCATAAATACATTTAACTGATATTTTACTGCCTTTTTTCTTAAAGTGTTTGAGGGCTTACGAAGAAAAAGGCAGCATCTTTTCAAGGTGACTAAGCCTTCCATCCTTTAGACAAATGGGAAGTATTCAATGGTTCATATTAATGAGAACAGTACTTTAAAAGGTACTGATGTGATCATCTTTAACAAAATGTATTACTTTTGAATGAAAACACATATTCTGAATGTCTACTTCAAAACAGTTATAGGGGTTTAAAAAAAAAAGATCTAAAAGTAGGTAACAGATTATGGGGAAAAGTCTTGAATTCAGAAAATACACATACACTCAAAAAGCAAGCACAGAATGCTGTTTGGAAGATAAATTATAGTTTACAGGAAAAAAATGAACCAGACAGGAAAAGGACATAAGCTTGCCCTTTCAGCCTGTTTGCTAATCCACTAATTTGAAAGGTAAGTCTTGCTTGAGCTAATGTTTTTTTTTTTTTTTTTTAATGTTTGTATTACAGGAATATGTTTCACTTCATTCCTTTATAAAATTTAGCTTTTCTCCTGTTTCATTATCCAAGAGTTGGGATGCTTATCCCCTTCTTAGTTACTTTCTTCCATGTTTGGTGTGATTTTGAGTAAAGGAACACTACAGACCAAAATGTCGAGCTTAAACTAAAGCAGTCATATAAATATTGCTTGCTGCTCCTGTAAGTTTCCTGCTGACCCCAGTATAATTCACTGTTTTAAAATCTCTCTCTCTCTCTTTTTTTTAAGCCCAGGGAACAACATTGCAGCTTGGCAGTTCACATACTGATATCAGACTGAAATGATGGTTCTGAATCATAAAACATGTCATCAACTTTATACCAAGCCACCAATAACCTTTGTACCATTTGCCAACCCTCCCTTTACTTGTCAGTGTAAGGCTTACCTGATTGTGTTTCCAATTACAGAGAAGGGAGCCCCCGCTCTGCAAGCTGCAATTGCTTCATCTCTACACCTCCTGGCAACCTCCACTAACTTTTTACCACATTCATCCACATTGCCCACCAAAAACGTTTCAGAGGTGTCTCCGTGGTAGCCATTGTAATAGACCTAAACACAGGCAAACATTTAAAAATACATCCTTATTTAAAAATGTACTTTCCAAAAAAAAAAAAATGTACTTTCCAAAAGTATATATTGTGTTCATTTATGTATTTAGTAGATTCATATGTTTCACCCTTCCAGAATTACTCATTTCCCTACCAAAAAAAAAAAAAAAAAATGCTAAAGCCTTACAGAAATTAAAAAAGATGAAGCTATATGATGATATTACAAAATTCAGAAATAAATATATAACTGGAATGGCTATTTCAGCATTATGATTAGCAATGCTAGTATAATGTTTTATTTCGAGAAGACAAAACTATACATGCATAAATTAGTGACCAAAGACATTGACCCACAATTACTACTATAGCTCTAGGGAACCTAGAAGTATTTAACATAGTGAAAAGTTTCTTCAGTGTCCTAAAGACACTCGATCTTTTATTTACCAATTCTACATTTGGAAGTGATAGACAACAAGAAGAAATAAAATAGACATGTCAGTCTTAGACAGTAGGAGAATTTTGTTTCAAGAAGTGAAGTGGCTCAATATGGAAATGAAATATGTTAGGGAAAGATCCTGCCTGGAAGTGAAACTTTAGTCAATTGTTCCAGATAGCAGAATGTTAACAGAAGACACTATACATGGGGTCTTAAAGGATTAAATTATAACAAAATAGGCTTAAGAATAAAATTACAGAAAATACAATTTTATCAGTTGTCAGCAGGCCCTATAGAATCTTGGAAGACATCAGAGTCATTATAAAAATCAATAATTAACAAACACTATAAGAAATACACAAGGTACTATGGCGATTCACAGACCTGTACCCCTGGGGATAAAAATATATTATATGTTTATAAAAAATTTTAAAAAATAAAAAATAAATACACAAGGTAGAAGAAACTGGTTGAATACTGATCCTCAGATAGAGCACAGAATTTGCTATTTTGCATTAATTTGACCTAGGTAATTATTTTTCACATTTCTCTTTCTCATGAAGTAGAATGTACAAACTTATAAAAAAGATATTTATCTGAGCTATTTTAATACCGAGTTAATGTCTTAAATCTGTATACTATTCTGCACACACACAAAAATACTCTACTACACTCTGTAAGGGAAGCAGGAAAAGTCTTTATTCTTCTTCGCTTTATAAGTCAGGAACCTGAGGCTTAAACAGGTAACTCATCTAAGGTTACTGGCAAAAATACAGAGGTAGATCCAGATGTAGTACTGGCTTCTAATCAAATGTTTTCTCTACTGTGTCAAATGACCTTAATTACCTTGCAATACAGTAGTGTTTTATATATTTTTTCCTATTTGCAGTCCAAGAAAGTACAAGTTTGATTTTATAAACAATTATGTTACTGTTGCTAATATAAGAGTAATTATTTTAAAAATGTGTAATTCAGTGTTTGTGTAACTGTTATTTAAGTAAAAGATATTTTTAAAAATCTTTGACTTCTTATATTACTTTTTGCTAGTTTTCCAAATGACTACGTGAAAGATTCAATATGTACGAGAATAATAACACTTCTGAACGCCTATGGCAGTTATCTATAATTAGGGTTTATGCTCACAAAGTATTCTTGTTTTGTACTTCATTTATTAAAGAAATATTTATTGAGCAACTACTCTAGGCATCTCATAGTTTTTGTTTTGTTTTGTTTTGTTTTTAATTCAGCTTTCAAGGGGGAAAGAAGTCTGTTTCCTTGTGATATATACTAGATGTAAGCAATTATAAAATGCACAATGAGAACTTTCTGATGAAAGTAAAGGATCTCATAATGGAGTCTTTCACTTAATAACATATCTCACAAGAAATATAATTTGTGGCAAGGGGTTAATAAAAAGAAATATAACTTAGGAAGATAGCGACCAATAGGTCTTCTTGACTCCTTTATATTTTGAGACACTTGAAGTGTTTCACCTTGCTTTTATGAGTTTTGCAACTGTGATATATCTGAATGTTAAAAATTCATTAAAAGTCTTCAGGAAACAGAAAAGGCATGGAATATTCTCTCTGAATGCATTGGGAGCAGAAGGAAAGTGTGCTGATTTCATTCAAAGCAGCAATATTTTATTAGGGGGTGATTAGGTGAGACAATAAATGTAAAACCCCTAAATCAGTTACAATTCAAAAGAAAAGTATATCGGAAAAATACTTATTTCAGGCATACTTCATAAAATATCTCCTCCTACATGATTCTGAGTAGGAAAGATAAACCAACAGAATATCTGTGCAGTAAATTCTCAAGTATTCTGAGGACAAAATGATATATGAAAGAGTAGCAGCAATAAAGGCATCATTGGCTATGTCACCATCCAATCTGCTATGAAAAAAGAGGGGGAGTTAATTCAAACAACTAAAAATTTGGCTGAACTCAACTGGATGACAATTTCCACCTCATTCCCACACCTACCTAAGTTCATGGTCTGGATACAAAATAACTATCATGGAAAATATTTCCTCTTCATAGAAGCTATACTCCTTGAATGTTGTCTCTCTCAACTGGTTCTCATCAGATGATTAAATTTTATTTATTTACTTAAAACTTGTCTATTAATCACCAAATGCACAGAATTAATTTCCAATCCGCATAATCCAAAGGGACCCCTGCGAACTTTTTTAGTAAAATGAACTGCCAAAGTGCAAATAATCCAAGTCTGAGACTAGTGAACGGCTGAGAGAATTAGAAAAGGTTGGCACTTGTACAGTTTGAAGTTCCCACGTTAAATCACTTTGGGTTGTTATTTAAAAGAAAGGCTGTTAACCATTTGGTAAAAAGTTGGGTTCAGAGAGAAAACCACTCTGCTCGTATGCTCCGAGTTCAAGGCTCTCTATACCCTCGATGCCACAAATGGAGCACGACGTTACCTTCAGGGATTTTAATAAATCTAGGGAACACTGCTAGCAAAAGAGTTGCTGTCCAAATAGACTGACACACACAGGCCAATGTAGCCCCTAATGACAGAGTAAGATAATGACAGGCCCCACTCAAAATCAGCAGGAAGAGGAAGATCAATCTTGGCAGAGTGAAGGAAAAATGCTGGCTTTCTTCGCGTTAGCTCATCTCATACATATCTAGCTTCAGCAGCTGCCCAGTGCCGTGGTGCTCTGCTTTAACTACACAGTGGATCAATAACAATTACACCTTCTCAAAAACATGACACATAGCAGGATTGGGTTGACATTTCACTTAGGCCAACATTGATCTCAGTGCATCTGATTCCAGCCCTAAATTCAAGTCAGGCCTGGGTTTACTTGGAATAAACACGGAGTTAAAGATAAAAAAGGAAACCAGCTGCTTGTGTCTGGGTCTAGAAGTAAACAGCACTTCCCTTGGTGCGGCTCGCATTTTCAATCCACAATTCTTCCTGGTGCTACCAGCAATTCCGAAGTTGATCAAAGACTATTTTTTATATTATTTACTCACCGTGACATCAATGTTGATAATATCTCCATCCTGAAGAGGTCGACTGAAACGTAAACACAATAAAAATGGTGATAGACAGATCTCAATAAGAGGAATGTACAAATAAATACTATCACGAGCCCAGTGAATTGCAATGGTAATTTGGGGTGGAAGAGGAATAAATGGAAAAAACTATATCTAATCTTTAAGTTATATTAGTCATGTCCCATCTTACAAGAAATACAGAATATGAACATATTGCCATTGTTTAAAAATCTTTTAAAAATTCTTTAAAAAACATACTTATTGGTTACCTTAATTCTGCAAAGAGCTGAAACAATAATTGATGACCTCTATTTGCCTACATTTAGATTTTTACCATTTATATGATTAAAATCTAAGAACGTACAACCAATATTTAAGGAGCAATGACCTTTTTGGACTACACACTGCTTTAACAAACATTAAATTATGTCCACTTAGAAGCAAAATACTTCGAAATTTTTGTTTTACCATAATCAGCTTCACAAGTTTGCAGGTGGGTTTCAATTAAGCTAGTGTCTTTCACCATGTGTTACAGATCTTTGGTCTCATGGTTTAGTTTCCAAAGGAACAATATGTTATTAAGCAATAAATACCTGTCAGGAATACCATGACAGAGCACGTTGTTTACAGAGGTACAAACGGATTTTGGAAAACCTCCATAGCCTAGAGGTGAGGGATAAGCATCGTGACTGATGATTTCCTGATGGACAAGAGCATCTATCTCCTCAGTT
Source organism: Mustela nigripes (assembly GCF_022355385.1). Classification (NCBI taxonomy): domain Eukaryota; kingdom Metazoa; phylum Chordata; class Mammalia; order Carnivora; family Mustelidae; genus Mustela; species Mustela nigripes. Next base: position 67,323,911 of record NC_081559.1, on the reverse strand, counting down.
GTCATGTCGACCTAAAATATTAAATAAAGAAGTTGTGCAGCCACAGTTGAAGACATTTCCTGCACTTGCTGACCATGTCTCTAGCTACAGCACTTCCAGATGAGACTGTACAGACTTACTGTGATAAACTCGTGATACAACATTTTAATTAATGGGGGTTAGCATGATATATTTCAATTGTGCCTTTTTGATAATCGTTTGAGTATACGATGTTGTTATGGGCTGTTAGGAAATGGAAATTGTAAGCCCTAAGATCCTATAAATTATCTGTTGCGTCATTAAATGACATGACTACTTCTGAGCCTGAACACTTCACAGAGAGGTTCTTAGGCACTTCCTTCCTCTTCCTCAAGGGCTAGGGCCTCAGGCTAGCTGAAGCATATAAATTCTCAAAAGTAGCTTCAGTTTAGATGACAAAGCTTGAAAAAGTAAGTCAACCCACACCTCTTTATCTCAGTGAAAGCTTACATGGGCTTTGCAGCAATGATGAGAAGATTATGGATCATTATTTAAAAAAAAACTCGGTCTGATACATATAATAGAAATTTGGTTTTCACAAATCTTGCTTTCTTTCATGCTTAAGTAAATCCATTGGGTTTTTAAAAAAATATTTCTCTTATTAATAGGCATCCAATTGCTCTCAAACTAAAAAAAAACACAAAACCTAAAACTGAGTTTTTTTAGTATATGAAGATACCTCCATAAACTCATAAGTCATAAATGAAATTCTAAAACAAAATCTTTCATTAAAAATTACCTATTTCTTCAATATCTTTCTATGCATCATTTGATATTCACATTATGCTTAATTATGTTCCTATAACCAGTTTATTACACAGGTGACACCCTAAGTGATTTCACCATTGAGACGCACTTCCTAAATTCTGCCCACGTTCTGGAAACTACAGACCCATACTTTTCTTTTTTTTTTTTTTTAAAGATTTTACTTATTTATCAGAGAGAGAGGGGGGGAGAGAGCGAGCACAGGCAGACAGAATGGCAGGCAGAGGCAGAGGCAGAGGGAGAAGCAGGCTCCCTGCTGAGCAAGGAGCCTGATGTGGGACTCGATCCCAGGACGCCGGGATCATGACCTGAGCTGAAGGCAGCTGCTTAACCAACTGAGCCACCCAGGCGTCCCTTCTTTTTCTTTTTAATGACCCCTAAAAAGCAGAGTGTTTCAGATTATTCTGGAGAACTAAATCTTATAGGAAGACAGTTGTCTGTAATTACAGTTCTCTATTACCCATAGCTTTGTATATATGCTCTAATCTTGCTTTGCAGAACTAATGCAAGAGAAAAGGAGACAAAGGATGAGGCAGAACAACTGTTCAGGCACACAGAAATAATGTGGGGGAGTCAAAGCAGAAACTACAGGCAGGAAAAAGGGGCAGAAGTCAAAACTGTCGGCCATTGATCAAGTGGGATAGGCCGATTGGGCCCAAAGTATCTCCAGAATCCTGCTACTTAAAATTGAATTTGGATTTTAAATTACCTCTAGAATAAACACACAAAATAATAAAATCTCCTTCCCCTATCCCAAGGCTTGACTTGATTTTTTTTTAACAGATGAGATGTGTACGCAAGAAGAGCGAAAGGGAGAGAGGGGAACGAGGGGGGTTGGGTTGCCACTTCTGTACGTCCTTCTGAGGTTTGCGGAGACGCCACCTTTAAACTCTTCCCAGCCAGGAGGAGGACATGTCGCGCCAGCTGACAAGCCTGACGAAGCCCTTGAATCTGATCTTCATTCTTAACTTCTATGCTGTCTCCCCAGTCGGGTACAATGCCTGTCGTCACATAGTCTGGCTTCTTTATGTGCTTGAGGAAAAAGGATTGAAAATGAAGATCAGAACCCAGCACACGACAATGGGATCATTTTTTCGGACACAGCCTCCTGCTTCATGGAGCTCTGCCCTTCCTGCCGGAGCACCGACCTCCGAAGCCAGCACGACAGACCCTCCAGGCTGCCCCCAGTTCCTTCCCCTGCCCTTTTGAACTTAACATTGCCTGTTAGTGCTGCCTCTGGATGGTCTGTTAACCTTACTGTGCTTTGAGTCAAACTGGTCTGAAGTAGACTTCTGGTCAAAACAAACAGTACTTTTCTTTTCTTCCTCCTCCCAACCCTGTAAGAAGCATTCTTGTCGTTGATGGAAAAAGAGCACCAAGCTTCCAAATTGCCAAATGGCTAATTAAGAGTACTTTCATCTTCTTAACACAAAGATAAAATTTATGCAAAGGATAGCTCACAACACCCTCTCCGAATGAATATATGTAAAAGGCTGACTCTCAAGGCCCCCGAAGCCTATTACGAATACACTTTTCTTGTACTCGGCAACTGTACCCAAACTAAGAAGGGACGAGAGAACAAAACCCAACAGCTTTCTTTTCTTTTTCTTTTTTTTAAGTACATTAAAAAAAACAAACAAACAAACAAAAAAAAAACCTAGAACATTCCCATGATTTGCCAAAAAGAAAGAAACCCTCCAAACTCAAAATGTTCAACTCTGATCACCTTTGTAGAACATTCTCCACTGCTTCCTTAAACCTATGGGCAGTATTTAGAAAATAAATAACTACTTTACACACAGAGCTTCTTTCAGTCCCAAGATTGTGCTCAGCTCTTTACAATCTGTTTACGGACACTGCCACACAAGCACTGTGGAACCCTACCGAGTAAGCGTGCACAGCACTTGGGAACAGGAGGCAGAGGGAGAGGAGACTCTTCAGCTGGCCTCACAATGACTCTGGAAGAGCTGAGTTTAGGGGTCTGCTCTCTGTGAAGCGCGTCACTCCTTCACTTCTAAGACCTTCCCTTATCCTCATGTTCAGGTGGGCCTTTGTGACACAGGGCACGCCAGTGTTTGGCTGAGCTCTGGGCAAGCATACATTCCTCCAGCTTTGCCACCAGTGCCCACGGAAGCTCACACAGTCTCCCCCACAGACTGCGTTCCTGTCTCCACTCGGCCCTGCGACTAGGTGGCCAGGTTACGACGACAGGCAGAAGGGCTCCGGGCTTGTCACTGGCATTCTAAAACAATACATTCTTCTCTCTGGAGGCTTCCCTTTCTTTCCCAGCACAGAAACACCAGGAACATCCTCTGGGTTCTGGTAGCCTGTCTCATTGGCCCCTTTCCACACATACACAAAAGGGGCCACTCACCTTCAGGGAGTATAATATACTTAACATGGGTTTACTGTTTAAAATATGCATCAGAGGGGGAAGCAGATGAATTTGTGACAATCTAGACTTCTTTCAGGTGTTCTCATTCTTCCTGCATGACCCCCCCTCCACCTCCTTCATTTTGCATTTCGAAACATGGGTAGATTGTCTTTCCACAGAATTGTACTCTCTGAGAAAAAAATCAAGAATGCTCTGAGGCAAGAGGTTTTTATTTAATTACTCTAAAGGAGGATTCAAAAACAGCAGCATTAATACTATGGAAAGTATGAGCAGGCGTTAGGAAAATAATTCTAGTGTACTAGTTTCAAGTAATCGCTCTTGAATGATCCCAGTTTTACAGTCCATTTTTTTCTATAAAAAGATTAAGAAACTAGAGACATGTACTTTTACCTTCGTGTCAGAAATTTAATATAGAAAATTTTCACGGTAGAAACTAATTCTAAGTAAGCTAAGCAGCTGTAAGCTCAGAGCTTTATTTAAAAAAAATAATAATAATGTTATAGAACTGCAGATGTTACCGCTTCTCAAATCACAATTTCAGATCGTAAACCAAGTTTAAAAATCATGATTCAAATGGCTCAGAAATCAAAGGTGCAAAAAGACATTGGTTCATTTCTGCGGCTATGCTTCATCCTGGCTAGAAAAAGCAGCAGATAATAGGCAACACGGTACCTCAGGGACTGGGTGAGCTGAAGAAACAGCAGCCGGCAAAACTATACTGTGGGAAATCTCTCTTTGTCTCCGGAAAAAGAAATTTCTTCTTTGTTGACTGCTTGACTCCTTGTGTAAGGAGATAGGATTGAGTGGTGAAGAGAAAATTCTATGACAACCTATGAGCAGAAATAGGCATATTTTAAGTTAAAAAACCTACCATAGGGCTACATTTTAAGATGTTCCATTGTTGTCTGTTAAATCATTATCCTAATCCTTTACTGGCTCAAAAAGGAAAAGCCCCAAATAGAAAGGAAAGCGGTTAAATTCTGAGTTCTAGTACAATAATAGCACAGCGTATTTATTAGCTAATACTATGTTTACATACATGTTTGACAATGGAAAACTCCACTCTAACGGGAAACAAACATATAGAGGCATCTGCTAAGTACCAGGTTTGCAGAAAGAACAATTTCTGCTGTGGAACCTTCCCCAGCAATGTCCAGAATGACCTTAGATTCAGGGCACTGTTTGGGTGGCTTTATATTCTTTAAAGCTGTTTTCCTTTCAAGAATCATGGACAAATTGCCAGCTGCACTTTTTGCCCTTGATAGGATTACTACTCTGTGTTAAGTTCACGTGCAGCAAGAGGCATTCTACCGAAATGCACTATGACAAATGCTCAAGTCGGATAAAGACTAAAAAACAGAAATGTAGGGTGTGACCCTGAAACAAAATGAACGCAGGGTCCTAAAGTGCCCACCACAGGAATTAAGAAATAGCTATCAAAATTTTAAATGCATATATCCTTTGACTCAGCAACTCATCTCCTAGGGCTTTCCCTTGCAGATATTATGCAGTAATGGATATAAGAAGAGGTACCCTCACTTTGTGGTAGAAAAAAATGAGGAATAATGCAAATGTCCATCCATGGGGGACTGGTGAAATAGAGTCTGGATGTCTATGCAACAGAAAGCTATGGAGGTATTAGAGAATAAGCTAAATCATTTATTTCTATGTGCTGATACGTAAGCAGGCCACAATACATTGCTAGGGAAAAGACAAAGCTGAACAGTAGGTATAGAAAGCCCAGTGATGTAAAAAAGAATGTATACATTTATATTAGCTTGTATTTCCCTATAAAATTTCTGAAAATTTATATTCATCAATAGTGATTATTTCTGGGGCATGTGATTGGGCCTGGGGTGGGGAGGAAGTCTCCCTGATTCATTTTATTTTCTTCTACACTGTTAGATTTTTTTAAACCACCCATTTGCATGCATTACTTTTATAATTAAAACAATAGTTTGAAAATTCCCCAGCATGTCACAATTGCATGTCAGAGGTTGGCAAACTACAGCCCGAAGGCCAAATCTGGCTTGCTGTCTGTGTTTTTGTACAGTCCACAACCTAAAAATGAATTTTACATTTATAAATGGGCAAAAAAGAAATAAGAAAAATAGTATTTTGTAACATGTGAAATTATATGAAATTCAAATTTCAATGCCCATAAGTACAGTCACATTCATTCACTTACAATGATCTACGGCTGCTCTGAGCCACAGAGTTGAGTATCTGTAACAGAGACTGTACGGCCCACAAAGCCTAGAATATTTACTATCTGGCCATTTATAGAAGTTTGTTGACTCCTGGTCTAGAGCACTGGTTCTCAAAAAGTGGTACCCAGACCACCATATCAGCATCACATGGGGAAAAATGCAAATTATGGGGCCTCTCCATTTACTGACTCAAACTCTGGGATGAGACCAGCAATCTACCCTGTGACAAGGCCTCAGGGTGATTCTGATATCCTTGAAGGGTTGAGAACTACTGGCCTACAGTAACATTTCAGCTGTGAAACATAATAGAAACACGAAGTGCAGGTGAGTACTGGCCTCCAAGGCCAGGATCTCCAAGTGACCTAGAGAGAGGCACACAAACAAACCCCTATGGTCAGCAATTCAAGGTTATAAGTTTCACTCTATTATGTTCTTCCATAAAGTTGAATGTAATAATGTTGAATCAAACTTACAGAGGTATTTCGGTGTTATTTTAAACAATTCCAAATACTAGACAAAATGCAGCAATATCTTTTTTTTTTTTTAAATCAAAAGTTGCTTCACAGAGGCAGGTACATATTCCCCGAAGTTTGCACATTTCCCTGTAGACAACACCACCAGCTCTAGACTGTCAACTGGTATATGGGGCAGGGCAGAATCCTAGGAAAAGCAGATGGTTGGAAAGTAGATGCCTAATAAAGAACAGTTCCTTCAAGAACACTTAAAAAGATTTTAATGAGAAAGAAATCGTCCACTCCACTACAGCTTCTAGTACCGAGCACTTACTATGAGTTAATTATTGTCCTAGGCACTTTACATATGTTAGCTCCTTAGTATTAATGAGAACCTTCCACTGCACTCCAGTTGGGGATACTGAAGCACCCAAAGGAAGGTAACTTCCCCAGGAGCATGCAGTAAGTACAAAAACTGTGGGAAAGCGGTCAAGTTGCCTCTACAAAGTATATTATTTTTCCCGTACACATGAGAAAAAATGAACTAACACATATGGAAACACCAGAAAACGTACAAGGCATCACAAAACTATTAGGAGTTACTATCACTAGGTTATTCTTCCAAAAGTGGTGATAGGTTTGACCTAATCCTTCCACTCTCAAGCCAAGCTCCCTTCGCTTTGGTGCGGTGGCTGAAAGAAGCTGGTTGGCAGTCTGCGCTATGCGTCCCAGCGAAAGCAAAGACTTAGGCGGAATCAGTCTATGACTCCAGGCTCCCTAACTCCATCCCGAGGCAGGACCACAACAAGACACAAACCCACAAGTATTTCCCTTCTGAGGAAAGAATGTATTATGATTACTATTAATAAGGATAACACTAATAGAATTAGTAAAGATAATAGTGGTTAGCATTTAATGGCCACTTTCTTTGATGAAGCTCAGTGCTAGGTGCTTTACATACATTATCTCTTACCAATTCTGGTGGGCAGACAGGCAGCTATTAACGCCACTGTTTCACAGATGAGGAACTAAGATTCAACACTGCTGGAGGTTAGGGGGAAGCCCGGGCTCCACATCCCGCAAAACCAACTCAAGGACTGAGCTCACCACTCCAAGCTGCCTTCCTACAGTGTGCAGGGGCTCGAGTAGATAGCATGCTTTCCTATAGGATGTGGTTTTTTAAGGGATTAGCTTTGTGTGTATTATTTTTTTTTAAGATTTATTTATTTATTTGAGAGAGGGAGACTTTGGGGAGGGACAGAAGGAGCTGATCTTCAAGCAGATACCCTGCTGAGTGGGCAGCCTGCCTGGGGGGTGGGGGGGGCTCGATCCCAGGACCCTTGAGATCATGACCTGAGCCAAAGCCAAGAGTTGGATGCTTAATGGACTGAGCCACCTGGGTGCCCCAGGGAATAGATTTAAAGGAAAGTTGGTTTGTGTGTGTGTATTTAAGATTTATTTAGAGAGAGAGACAGAGCGAGAGAGGGAGCGAGTGCACGTAAGCAAGCACATGAGTGGGGAGAGGGGCAGGGAGAGTGAGAAAGAGAATCCTCAAGCAGACTCCCCCAACCCCCAAGCACAGAGCCCAGAATGGGGCTCAATCCAGGACCCTGAGATCATGATCTGAGCCAAAAAAAGAGAGTCGCCTTCTCAACTGATTGAGCCACCCAGGCGTCCCTAATGGAAAGTTTAAAAAAAAAAAAAGAAAAGAAATAAACATCATAGGACCATCCAACATGTAGAATGAAGGTACTTTTCATGAAAATTCGTTGATCGGATCTAATTGGGAGGTATTGCAGTAATGAGGATAGCATGAGCTTGGAGGGCGGATGGATCTGCCTTACCACAACTTCTGAGCCCCACGTTCTTCACCATCACAGGGAAACAGCAATGTTTTCCTCACCACTCCACTGTTGTGAGCATTAACTGAGATAACATTCATAAGTAAGCCATCTTAAAAGCAGGTGCCTCATAAACATTAATTTTTTTCCTTTCCCTTCTCAACTCTTCAATGGGTTTACCTACAGACCTCTAAATTAATTTATTCTTTTATTCAGCAACTACTTACTGAGGTCCTTCTGTATGCCATGTTCTGGATACTGGATGAACCAGACAACAAAGTCCCTGCTCTCACGGAGCTTCTATTCTACGGTGGGACAAAGACAAGAAGCAAACCAACAAATACATTAGATTGTATCAGATGGTCATATGCATGATGAAAAACAGGCCAGAGAGACACAGCAGCGGATGGCACCTTGGAACCGTGGTGCGGCTTCTGGTCCTGCCAAGAGCGAACTATGTGACCTGAAGAAGTAACAGTAAACATTGGCTGAGCACTTTCTGGGGCCTGCTGAGCAGTCAGACCCTGCCCACTGAGACAGGAGGCTTAGGAAAATGAGGGAGTTGGGCTTTCTCATCTTTGAGGGAGGTCTCTTTCAGCTCTGGCATTTGTGCCATCACTCCCCGGCACCTGATTGTCATGCGAAATTCCAGGCAAAGGGAGGATGTGGACCTGATCAATTTCAGGACTCACGAAGATTTTTTTCAATGCAGCTGATTACATGAAAGAGAGATCATCTTTATCAGCATTATCAAGTTCAAGCAGACATTGCAGGGGGAATCTCTTCCATTGCAGGGGGAATCTCTTCCATATGCTTAAACTTGAGGCATGAAGTCACCAGGCCTCTACCTGGATATCTTGTTGAGGCTTTGAGACATTCACTTCGAGGATGAACAGTGTTGCCAATGTACCTGTCCTGCCAAATGATAGGCTCACTGCCAAAAAGATACAGGCACACCCACACACGACTTAAACATTGGGAGCGCAGCCTGAATATATCCAGTCTGTTGACAATTACGGTTGTGCAGTGTACTCAGAAATTCTACCTTCATATGATACTTTTTTATTCGGAGCAAAATCTTTTCTTTCAATCTGATAAAAGACACCCTATAAACGCTGTCACAAGGTAACAGGATAATAAGGTACCATACCGTGTTTATTCCACTAACTATTCATTACAAACCAGGAGAAAAAAAAACTAGTGTTTTCACAGGTGAAATGAAGAAATGGGCTTTAAAAATACATGTCTTTAGAAGATAATGGTCCTCCAATTAATGCGGCAAAAAAGAGGTGGGGCAAAATCCTCCATTTTGTTTATCATACTGGAATTAATAAATAGTAGTTAACAAATTTTCTAAATGCAGAGTGGATAAAATTAAATTCTCCAGTACCCATTATATTCAGGGTCACAGGATAAACAAACTACAGTTACTGCTATAGACCATTCTAGAAAAGGTTTGTTGGGTTTCCTTTATATCTCCTTTCCTTATAAAAGCACTGCTTTGTACACTGAAAGCTGATACAATCCAAATATTATATGTCAACTTTATCTCGATTAAATAAATAAAAGCACTGCTGATACTGTATCACAACTGTATCTAACTTCCCACTTGCTACGGTCAATGTTACAGCTAATTTGATGTATGACACCCATCTTCAGAGGCAGGGACACCAGCAAGGTTTTCATTAGTCACAACACTGGCCGCTCTGTCAGTCTTGTGGGCACCACGATTTGCCCAGGATCCACAGCACATACCACGTTTTTCAAGTTTAATATTTTTTTAAGATTTTATTTATTTATCTGAGAGAGAGGGTGTGTGCATGAGCAGGGTAAAGGCAGAAGGAGAAGCAGACTCCCCACTGAATAGGGAGCCCGATGCTGGACTCGATCCTAGGACTCTAGGATCATGACCTGAGCCAAAGGCAGACACTTAACTCACTGAGCCACCCAAGCAGCACAGGTTTTATTTTAAGTAACCTCTACACTCAACATAGGGCTCGAACTCACAACCCCAAGATCAAGAGTCACATGCTGCACCAATGAGCCAGGCAGGCGTCCCAGATCTCCTTTTGTTAAAGCTATTTTCAGGAAACAAGTTTCAGGTGTGTACTAATTATTGCAAGGGATAAGCTGACCAGTCTGAAGTTAAGGAGGCACAAGTTGAAAATCATCAGAAGCCGGGGTGCCTGGGAGGTTCAGTTGGTTGGGCAACTGCCTTCAGCTCAAGTCATGATTCCAGGGTCCTAGGATCAAACCCCATGCCAAGCAAGGAGCCCGTTTCTCCCTCTCCCTCTGCCTGCTGCTCTGCCTGCTTGTGTTCTCTCTCACTCTCTGTCAAATAAGTAAATGAAATTTAAGAAAAAAATCATCAGAAACCTCAGAAGAAGAGCGCCCCAGATCAGCAAGGAGCTGCTTTGGACTAATTTGATCTTCAAAGAGTGATCATAATGAGTGTTGTTACTGCTGATTATGTAACAGAAACTCTCTATAGGGTTTCCTTGACCAGTACATCTATACGTTATTTGTTATAAATACTAGAATATCTACTGTTATCAGAGGTAATAGTAAGAATTATTTTCAGAGTCACAAAAATTCTATCAGTGTCTAGTTTCAGCTGAATGTCGAAAATTATAGGCAACTGCTTCTTTCACTCCATGGAGAAGCACACTGCGCAGCCTGAATGTCTTTTGAAATTGGTATATGTCCTCTGGATCCTGCAGCACATTTTTCATATTTTAAATTTGTATTTGCTGTGGAAATCAAAGTCATGGTTTTAAATATGAAAATATTTGGGAATAACATCAATTTCTAAAAACTGCATTTTATTCCCCTTTACAGATTAAGTCTGAAAGGTGGGATTACGGAATTCAAGTATGATGGAGGGAGGAATGCATTTTTAAATAACTAATGTTGCTGCACACAACATGCCCTATGTTTACTGGCCTCTTACTCAGGGTCCATTTTAATTGTTATCTGCTCATGCATTCTATACCACGTAATGAAATGCTTCCATTTCACCCACTGAGCCCTGGGTTTTTCTGTGCACCTCTACTAATGACCCTTAATTAAGCTGATTTATCCTTGAAAACGTAAGTTTTCTTTTGGCCAACAAGTATTTTTAAGGAAGAGGCCTGAATGAACTTTCAAAGAGACATTTAAAATGCTTATTATTTTAAGCGACCGTAAAGCTGAAAAAGTATATTTGTACTTAAGTGTGGTCTACCAACACCTATATTTTTCTATTGTATGTTTCCAGGGAAGCACTTCTACCCTGCGTCAGGCACCAAATCCTCGGTTATGCTTACATTTCAGAGGTATTAGATATCTGGGTAGAAAACAACACAATTAAGTAGCTGGTACTACTTTACATTAGTTAACAATGTCAACCAGAGATAATAGGTAATTTAAAAGATACTCTGTAAAATGTCTTACTGAATATTTTTTTCATAATGATCAAATGCCAAAGTCTAGTAACAAAACTATTATTTATAGCATATCAGCATCTAATTGATTTTACAAATGGAGGCAATTATTTTGGATGAAGGGGGGGAATGTGTGCCAGATTTAAATGATTTATGATTACTAAGAGAGAAAACAATGTTTTGCTAATTCATTTTCAAATATGGCTCTTCAGTCATTGATAATTTTAATTCTAAACCAAGTGATTTGCTTAAATAATACATTAACTTAAAAAAAGAGGTAACTTACTTTGTGACAGCAAACATACTTTTAACTGTTTAGAAACATTGCTTCCTACATACAGTAGGCTCAAAAGGGACTGTGCCATAGAAATACATTTTCGAGGTGCTGATTTAGAGCCACAGAAAGATCACACTTCACGAACTCCAACCAATTACCTAGAGTAGGAGCACAGGCTCTTAAAGCACTGTGTGCTTCAAGTCCAAAAAGGAATGCTGCAAATGCATCCATGCCTTATATTTCTTGACCCAAAACACTGTCTACTTGATAGGTTTGATAACTTGCACAAATGTTGTGAAAGGAAAATTAAACACTCTGCATTACTTGATATAACTCCCATTGATTTTTATAATCTAGGACTAAGATGTACCTGTTTCAAAAGTAAATGAGAGAGATTGAGGGTTCCTTCACATTTCAAGGAGACTATCAAGCAGAAGAGAAGCTCACATTTCACAAGAAATAACCTGTGCAGTGGTTGAAGAAAAAAGAAAATCAGCTCAGGGAATGCCCCAGGCTGCAGCAGATACTGATTGGGCAAAGCTAGAGGACAAGGGCCCTTGAAACTAAACAAAAGCAAATTCATTCTGTTGACAGATGTTGATTACATCAAAGCAATAGGAACTCCCCCAGCGCCCCAATTTTTTTTAAACAATTAATACTTCTCTACAATTTACACAATAAGGACAAAGTAAGTTTCTAAACCAATCATAATGAACATTATTAAACTTGTTTTTGAAAAGTTTCAGTTCTGCTGAAGACTTCTGGTGTGTTTTTAGCTATGGGCTTCTCCAAACAGTGGTTTATTCATTCCCACGGACATGTCGGGGAAGCCAAGCTGGCCATGCCATCAGCCCCTTCCTTCCAGGGGTTAACTGCTCCGGCTGCCAAATAAAATACAGAGTGAGCCATGTAATTATGGAGACAGTCAAAGGGCAGGCTCTATTTTGAAATCTATTTGCACAGACAAGGTCTTCCAATTGAGCTTACAGGAAACAAGCTGGTAGAGAGCCTCCTTTTCCCCAGATGCTTTCCACACTTTTTCTCCAATTCAGGAAATCATGGATATGGACACCATACACCATTGCTTCCTGGATTTCACGCTAAGATACCACGACAAGAAGAGTGGATGTTTTACAAATCCGCAAAAAACACTTTTTTCCCCCTTTTTCTTCTTGCCTAATTAAGAGCATTTGGCAGTAGCCTCTAGATGATAAAGCAACAGTGCTTATTAAACAACATTTCTAAAGAGGATACAGGCACGGTTATGCAGGTTTTGGAAAATAGATTCTTTTCCTTAATGCTCAAAACAAAGCATAAAGTAAAATATATTGGCATAAACACTTGTCTGAAAGAAAGATTCTACTTGACATCCAGTAGTGTTAGCCTTGAAGTTATTCACAGTTCTGACTGCTAAAACAGTAACAAAGATTCTACAGAAATAAAAAAGAAATGTGTAAAATAGTTTAGGTGAAAAAAAAATCACAAGTCACTTTATGCTGCAACATAAACATTTGTCCTAGTTGCTTAAGGCTCTAAATTTGCAATTGCTCTGAGCCTTTACGGTACTCAGATTAAAACAGAATCAGGCCACCACTGCCAATAAAACAAAGTAGTTATATGAAGTTATATGAAAGTGAGATGGTCGTCTTCACCGATACTAGCCTATGGATGTCAGAACTCTTCATCAGGCCATAAACCAAAGCTTGGGAGTCCTGATTCTAGAGAAGATAAGCTGGAAAGTCCGCCTTGGTCAGACCACTTCTGGGGAAAGGAAGGGCAGTGGCCTGAGGGCACCCTCTTCCAATAATAACAACATTCAAGAATGATGCCCAGGTCACGGCAAAACATGACCTTCCCCAAGGCTCCATCAGGAAGTTGGTTCCACGCTACATCCCTCCTCCTTTTTAAAAATTTAGCAATAGCAAATAATAGAGTATAATGACAATGACAAGCTCAGAAATGGGGTTAGGAAAATACTGCCTCTTTTTTTTTACAAAAGCCAATCAAATAATTTGTGATTATCCATCAGTGTATACTATCAGCACCCAGGCATTTGTGATTTAAAAAAAAAGCATTCTCCTCTTCTTGGGAGACAAAAACACCCTAACCTACTCTAGAAATACATGTTAATAAACAAAACATAGCTAATAAAATAGACTTATGTTTGTGGGACTGGGAAAAAAATCCTTTAGGCTGGCCCAATCATAGGTGGGGGAGGGGAGTCAAAGATTACTGTTTAAGAACTCAAAATCTAAAACCGAAAGAAGATCATTTGATGGATAAATAGAAGTTACAAAGAAATGACTGATGTGTAATAGGAAATGGGGCTGTTGTGTGAAATTTCTCCATTTAGGGTTAAAAATGTTTTCTTCAGAATTTAAAACCTAAATTCATTTCTATAATCATAAAATATTGAGTCACACTGCAGTAGTGTATGCTTAGAAAATCCCATTGTCTCTCAGTTAAAGTTTAGAGAAAGCAGCTTTTTAGCACTTCAACAATACATATACTCAGGCAACTTCTTGGACAAAGAAATATTGTGTCTTTCCAGGGGAAATAAAGGAGCTGTTTATTAGGGCTGTGGTTAAAATGTAATAATTCATTCTAGTTGAGCCCTGTGGAAAATGTCATCAAAATATCATTTTCTTTGCCAGATTTTCTGGATGCCGTGATAGCGTTTAAATACAGAATAAAAGGCAAACTCTGATTAGAGTAGCAGTACACCACCACCAAAATGAACCAAAAGCAAATGTTCATTCCATCAAAGGAGCAGGAAAGAAACTCACACAGTCCTGATGCCCAGAGAATGCACACTTTTAGGTTTGCACAGAACATCTGGCAAACTTCAACCTTCCAGAATTTCTCTAAAGTATTCCTATTACCACACACTTTGGCTAAAGAAGAGGAACCAAAAAAATTTTATATTAAAGCACATAAATAAGAACCAGAAAGAACAATTTCACAGAAATCATACATGGAATTCAACTTTGGAGAAAGTGCATATAAAAATAAATGAGTTTTTTAAAAATGATATAGTAAGGAAGTCCTTCTTTAATTAAAAAAAATCCTCCATAGTGCAACCACTCTGGAAAACAGTGTGGAGGTTCCTCAAAAAACTGAAAATAGAGCTACCCTATGACCCAGCGATTGCACTATTGGGTATATATCCTAAAGATACAAATGTAGTGATCTGAAGGGGCACGTGCATCCGAATGTTTATAGCAGCAATGTCCACAATAGCCAAACTATGGAAAGAACCTAGATGTCCATCAACAGATGAATGGATAAAGAAGATGTGGTATATATACACAATGGAATACTACGCAGCCATCAAAAGAAATGAAATCTTGCCATTTGCGACGACGTGGATCGAACTAGAGGGTATTATGCTTAGCGAAATAAGTCAGTTGGAGAAAGACAACTATCATATGATCTCCCTGATATGAGGAAGTGGAGATGCAATGTGGGGGGGTTGGGGGGTAGGAAAAGAAAAAAATGAAAGAAGATGGGATTGGGAGGGAGACAAACCATAAAAGACTCAATCTCAAAAAACAGACTGAAGGGGCGCCTGGGTGGCTCAGTGGGTTAAGCCGCTGCCTTCGGCTCAGGTCATGATCTCAGGGTCCTGGGATCGAGTCCCGCATTGGGCTCTCTGCTCAGCAGGGAGCCTGCTTCCCTTCCTCTCTCTCTGCCTGCCTCTCTGCCTACTTGTGATCTCTCTCTGTCAAATAAATAAATAAATCTTTAAAAAAAAAAAAAAAAACAGACTGAAGGTTGCTGGGGAGAGGGGGGACGAAGGAGGGTGATGGGGATATGGACACTGGGGAAGGTATGTGCTATGATGAGTGCTGTGAAATGTGTAAACCTGGGAATTCATAGACCTGTACCCCTGGGGATAAAAATACATTATATGGGGGCGCCTGGGTGGTTTAGTGGGTTAAGCCGCTGCCTTCGGCTCGGGTCATGATCTCAGGGTCCTGGGATCGAGTCCCGCATTGGGCTCTCTGCTCAGCAGGGAGCCTGCTTCCCTTCCTCTCTCTCTGCCTGCCTCTCTGCCTACTTGTGATCTCTCTCTGTCAAATAAATAAATAAAATCTTTAAAAAAATACATTATATGTTTATTTTTAAAAATTAATTAATTAATTTGAAAAATCCTACATAAATACTACTGTCATGTAAAACAGTTATTAGTTATTTGGATAAAATATTAGTTATTTGGATAAAAGAATCAAAATATTAGTTATTTGGATAAAAGAAGACAGTGGGACTTACGGTTTGTGATCAAAGGCATGGCTTTAACATGAATATTTTTCAATTGTATTAAAACATTTGAAAAGAGTGTAATTTTAGGCTTCATCCCACAACAATGTCACCTGAATTCTATATGCAACATGCTCTAGTTACATTGTTGGATATATTTCTTTCTCTCCTTTAATGAACCACTTAAAGTCATTTATGCAAACAATTGGTATAAAATAGCTCAGCGCTTTGACCAAAACTGCAGTATCAATACAGAAAAAAAAAAAAAGCTCTTAGATCATAATATTTTTCTGAGAATGTTTTCACTGTACAATTCCAAGTGAAAGACATGAAATAAAAAGAAAACATTTAAATATAAATTCTTCCATTGGTATTTTGACACATGTGGGAGTTTTGTTTCTGCTCTGCAACACGGCAACAGGAGTGGAAGGAAGGTAGGGAGGTCAGTAATCACACTCCAAAATGAGGAAGTTAAGCTCCAAGAAAACAATATATTTCTGACCTCCTGCAGCTGAGAATACGTTGATTTAAGACAATGGGAGCCAAGATCATTCATCAAGGGGTTATTTTCATGGGAAAAATAAAGAGAAAATAAACAGTAGCCTCTGAAGTAAAAGAAAAAGTTCCAAATTATCTAAAACTAGTTTTTTGGACTGATGTAGTTATGTTGCCATCAATTACTTTATATTCAATTAAACTGTACGGACTTAGCTGACCACGTGAATCATCACTCCATAGCTTCAGGCATTAATGCAAAAAGTGCAATGTATTAAAAATAGTATGAGCTTAAGGGGCACCTGGGTGGCTCAATGGGTTAAGCCTCTGCCTTTGGCTCAGGTTGTGATCCCAGGGTCCTAGGATCGAGTCCCGCATGAGCAGGGAGCCTGCTTCCCTCTCTCTCTCTGCCTGCCTCTCTGCCTACCTGTGATCTCTGTCTGTCAAATAAATAACTAAAATCTTAAAAAAAAAAAAAAAAGAAGCGCGCGGGGGGGGGGGGGTGTGTTACCACAGAAGTCTACTTACAAACTGACCCATCCTTTTATTTTTAATGGATGCTCAACTATAAAACCATTATTTTTGTACTAAAGATTAAAAATTGGGGCCCTGGGTGGCTCAGTCAGTTAAGCATCTGCCTTCGGCTCAGGTCATGATCCTGGGGTCCTGGGATCGAACCCCACATCTGGTTCACTGATCAGTAGAGAACCTGCTTCTCCTTCTCCCTCTGCTCCTCCCCCAGCTGACTCGCTTCTTCCCTCCCTCTCTCTCTCTCAAATAAGTAAATAAAATCTTTGAAAAAAAAAATCAAAACTATCACATCACCCCTAACAAAACGTGTACGCTCTCTGTATGAAGCAGGCTGCTTCTCATGTCTGACAATGCAATATTACTTGAAAATTTCAGCAGATCAAGATTAGTCATACTTGGTGGAATGATCAATCCATCAACTCATTTTTACTCATTTTTTTTATCATCTCATTTTCAGACCAAAGTCTTCAATATGACCACAATATTAAAATATTTGATGTATACAATATTTGAAACATGTTTACTGTCTAATGTGAGGTGTATTGAACACTTCTTTGAACTATACTCTTAGTAGAGTGTTACAAAAAGAAAAGCAACCCTAAAATGTCTAAATAAAATATAGCAAATTTGGAGGTAGAAAGAAGGAAATGGTGTGGCATTTAAAACACTTTACATTTGGCTTGTGAATGCACCATGGGATCATATTTACTTGAGTTCTTGCTTAAATTGGTTTTCCTTCTCTACACAATAGTTGGTTCACTTAGACGAGCCTTAGTTTCCTCATCCGTTAACAGGAATAATAATACCTTCCTCATAGGGGTACCAGGATAATTGTATGACATGAGGAATGGAAAGTCACACAGGGTAAGCACTTGATAAATTGTAATTATGATCTTGGTTGTATGATGAAGGGAGGTCACTCTAAAATGGACTAATCAGTAGGTAGAAACCAGCCTGAATTTCAAAATGTGCTTTGGCTAATTCACAAAGAATTTATGAGATTCTACGTTGGGTCCCAGACATGCTACCTACAAACCACGCTATCTAAAACACGGGGGCTCTCCCGCCTTCATCCCAGGACCATGCTGACCATCAAATGAGACTGCACATGTATTAACACTTTACAAAGTGGATAGCATTTTATCATTGCAGTGTATTTTTTAAAAAGATTTTATTTATTTATTTGACAGAGAGAGACATGGCAAGGGGGGGAGGGGGAGAGGGAGAAGCAGCCTCCCCACTGAGCAGAGAGCCTAACATAGAGCTTGATCCCAGGAATCTGGGATCATGATGTGAGCTAAAGGCAGACACTTAAAGATTGAGCCACCCAGGCGCCCCTCATGATTGTAGTGTATTTAAAGAAGACTCAAACGCAGTAGGATGAATTATGCACAGCCTAGTTTTGACATTTTTCTCAGAGTTCTTGGTAAGGCCTTGCCAGATGCTGATGGCTAAAGGTGAAGTCTAAGGAAAATCTCTTCTTCCGTTCAGGGGCATAAAAGACCCCAACTTTTATCAAGAATCATATCCTTCCAAACACATTAGTACATGAAATAGTTTTCGTATCTGTGCAAAAGGTGAGATAGGAGGAGCCGTGTTCTAGAAAGATTCCACTTAGCAGTGAAGGCATTCCCTGTAAAGCTCATTATCACAAGCAATTTTAAGAATTAGAGTAGAATGGGGGAGCTTGAGTGGTTCAGTCAGATTAAGCGGCCAACTCTTGATTTTGGCCAGGTCATGATTTTGATCAGGTCATGATCTCAGGGTCATGAGATCACCATTGCATCAGTCTCCTAGCTCAGTGGGGAGAGTGACTGAGATTCTCTCCCTCTGCCCCTCCCCACCATTCGTGCACATGCACACATGCATGCTCTCTCTCTAAAATAAATAAATAAGAGGTAACTAACTGGCTGGTTCAGTCAGTTAAACATCTACCTTCAGCTCAGGTCATGATAGCGGGGGCCTGTAATCCAGCCCTGAATGGGGCTCCCTGCTCAGGGGCGAGCCTGCTTCTCCTCCCTCTGCCTCACCTCCTGCTCATGTTCTCTCTCTTGCTCTCTCACTCACTCACCTCTCGCAAATAAAACAAAAAATATTTAAAATAAATAAATAATCTTTTAAAAAAGAGAGCAGAATGCTATCTTTATTCTGTGACTAAATTGTGTTCAGTCCATCTTGTGCTTATCCATGGCTTCGTTGTCCTTGGTAAATTCAGGAACTTAAAGGCTGTAAGAATTATATTTGTTTCAGTGTGCAACTATTTAACAGAGATATTTTAGAGCTCACCAAACCTTATCGTTTAAATGTACCAAGAAGTCCTCTTTGCATAAAAATTCCTGTTTATTAGACAGTGATACAGAACTTATTTACATGTCAAGCACCACCAACATACATCATTTATGACAAAAAAGGCAAGCACTCCATAAGAAATGCTCAATCACTGTCAATCACAAACACCAAAATATACATAAACCAAAGCAAGCCATGTGAACTGTATTAAATTCAGCTAAACACAGAATTACTAACCAAACAAACAAAAAACCAAATAATTATCAGTGACTCACAGACCTATTTACATAGTACACAAAATAACTTGGAAAGGTGTAACCATGGAAACATGATAGCCTAAATTCAGTGCCTTTAAAATCTGCATTTATTTAAACAGTGTGCAAATGATGTCCTTACAAAGTTTAAATATTTCAAAAGCAGTCAAAGCTTATCTTTGTTATCTGATCATTGAGCAAAATAGTTTCAACTATAAATTAGCTGCCTTTAAAATTGTTCAGGGACCAATTTAATGAAACTCTGATAAAAATGTCAAACAATTTTTTCTAATTTTTCAGCAAACTGTTATTTTCACAACCACTGATTAACAATTGAAAAAATTCAATTATATACAACAAATCTCATAACAGTCAAATAACATTAAAACATGCTTTGACATAAAGACTTTTCTTAAACTCACACTGTTGCATGCAACCACTCCCACTTCCTCTAATTAACCACTAAAGCAGAAATGTTATTAGCTGTTTCGGTTTACAGGTGATTTTCACTGATGGTTACCATTGGGAGAGTTTAATATTTAATGCTATAGTTAGTTGTAATGTCTTATATTTTATTTTATAAGCTACACGAGTAAACCATTATTTTGTAGTCCAGTGGCTCCCACACTCAAGATATAATGTTCAGTGTGTATTTCATTATGTAGATGAGCAATGGATGTTGTTTGACATGATTTAAATGGGTCAAAAGTATTTTCCTAGTCACATTAATCATTCAGACAGGCAGAATTTTAAAAAAAGGGGGAGAGGCCTTGAAAACTAAAACTTGAGAATCTATTCACACAAATGACACTTACCATTGGTGGGTTATCTAGGATGTGGTTAAGCAGAAGGAAGAGTTACAGACTTTGAACACATGTTTCATTATTTATTCAGAAACCACTTCAAGATCTAGCTCTACTTTCAGAATCCAAGTGAACACCCACAGAGACGGATTTCTGAGACACCAAACTATAATTTTTTTTTTTAAGGCATTAGATGGAGATCTGTGAAAACTTTTTCATTTGGGAAGAAAGAATAAAATTTGGGAAGCCCAGCTGCAACTGAGACTGTGCCTATGGGTAGGATCGGGAGTATGGTGTCTATAAAAATATATACCCCAGCACAAATGAGGGCACAGGCCTCACTGTGGACAACAATCCTGTCTTCACCTGCTGATGGCTCCTGGGAAGAGGAGAAAAAAAGAAAAGCAGAACCAGCTTTAAGGAATAGCTGCAAATCATCTTGCTCCAGCCCTTCTATGAGTCAAAAGAATCTCATAAGAAACACGGAAAATGGGGCATCTGGGTATCTCGTTGGGTTAAGCCTCTGCCTTCAGCTCAGGTCATGATCTCAGGGTCCTAAGATAGAGCCCCGCATCAGGCTCTCTGCTCAGCGGGGAGCCTGCTTCCTCCTCTCTCTCTCTGCCTGCCTCTCTGCCTACTTGTGATCTCTGTCTGTCAAATAAATAAATAAAATCTTAAAAAAAACAAACAAACACGGATAACAATGGGTGTAACCTCACCAAAGGCAACTCCCCAGACCTCTTTCCCTTTCGTTGTCATGACCGACCTTTGCCTTGTATCTGACCAAGGGATGACTTAGTCTACCTAGTCAGTGTGCCAGATACTGTTCTGGACACTCGTCCTACCACTTTGTTCCATATGAATCAAGTGCTTTCTAATAGCAAGTACTGGAGGGACGTAACAATCTTCACAACCGAAGCTACTGAGTGGGCCTTTGGCGGTTGTGAAGAAGACAGCGTCTAGCATTAACTTTTGCATTCTGAACCCACTTCTCAAAGGTCATTCTCTTGAGTGGCCATGCTCTGCCCTCTCCCGAAACCACACAGAATGAGCCAGGGTCCATGGAGAGCCCATGTTTTGTTCAGTTTTATTATGAAAATGGCACATGTGTGATATTAAGTATTTTTATAATACTAAAAAAGCAAGAAACAGTAAAAAGCTTTCTCAAATGATTGCTGTTAACATTTAGCCAACACTTTAGAACATTTCTCTAAGTATCCACTAATATATTTTATATTAATTTATCATATTTTATAAGCATTCAGTTTGTGTATGGAGTTTTGTTAAGCTGCTTTTTGCTTTTTGCTTTTTTTTTTTTTTTTGGAGAAAGAGTGTGCAGGAGCAGAGAAAGGGGCAAAAGAGGAAAGACAGAATCCTAAGCAGGTTCCACAACTAGAGCAGGGGCAGAGCCCAAAGCGGGGCTCAATCTCATGACCTCAAGATCATGACCTGAGCTGAAGTCAAGAGTCAGCCGCTTAACTGACTGAGCTACCCAGGTGCCCCAAAGCTGCTGTTTTGAAAGCAATTAACTTCTCTCCATGATATGGAAGATAGGTAACTTCTTTTTCTTTTCTTTCCAAAGTATACTTTTTACTAATACAGTTGCACACTTGACCAATTATTCTTTTTAGCTTAAGATCCTTGTAGAATTCTTAGGTTAAGAAATATGCAGAATTCGGGGTACCTGGGTGGCTCAAGTGGATTAAGCCGCTGCCTTTGGCTCAGGTCATGATCTCAGGGTCTGGGATCAAGCCCCGAATCGGGCTCTCTGCTCAGCAGGGAGCCTGCTTCCCCCCCCCCTCTCTCTGCCTGACTCTCTGCCTACTTGTGATCTCTCTGTCCAATAAATAAATAAAATCTTAAAAAAAAAAAAAAAAAGAAATATGCAGAATTCAGGGGCACCTAGGTGGCTCAGTTGGTTAAGCATCTGCCTTTGGTTCAGGTCATGAGCCCAGGGTCCTACTATCGAGCCCCGCATTGGGCTCCCTGTTCAGTGGGGAGTCTGCTTCTCCCTCTCCCTCTGCCACTCCCCCTGCTTATGCTCTCTCTCTGTCAAATAAATAAAATCTTTTAAAAAATATGCAGAATTCTGCCATTTTCAGCACTGCTCTCCACATAATAGTGATTTATATTCCCAATGGTGCCAGTTTTCCTACACTCACCAATATTACTAATGTTAAAATCTTTGTCAGTTTGATAAACCAAAAATGATTATCTTGATTTTATGTACTTTTTTCAAACACTACTAAGGTTGAAGATCTCTTTATTTATGTATTTATGTTTTTTTGAAATCTCTATTTAGGCATCTTGGGTTTTTTAACTTATTTTTAAGAAAATTTAAAATTTAAGAACATTAAAAAAATTTTTTTAGGGGTGCCTGGGTGGCTCAGAGGGTTAAAGCCTCTGCCTTCGGCTCAGGTCATGATCCCAGGGTCCTGGGATCAAGCCCCGCATCAGGCTCTCTCCTTGGTGGGGAGCCTGCTTCCCACTCTCTCTCTGCCTGCCTCTCTGCCTACCTGTGATCTCTCTCTCTGTCAAATAAACAAATAAAATCTTTAAAAAATAAAATAAAATATTTTTTTTACTTATTTTTAAGAGTGTGCTGTTAATTAGAAACATTAAACATTTGTGTATTCGTTTCAAATTTTTTCAGTTTGCCATTTGCATTCCAACCTTGTTTAAAGTGTTTTTGGCCTCACAACTGGGGCTTACATTGAATTTATGGAGAACTTAGGGAGAATATGACTCTAAAATACTTAGTTGCCTTATTCAAGAGATATCTTCAAGGGGTGGCTCAGTTCAGGTCATGATCCCAGCGTCCTGGGATCCAGTCCCATGTTAGGCTCCCTGCTCAGCGGGGTGTCTTCTTCTCCCTCCCCTCTGCTCATGCTCTCACTCACTCTCTCTTTCTCTCAAATAAATAAAAAATCTTAGGGGCGCCTGGGTGGCTGAGTCCGTAAGCGTCTGCCTTCAGCTCAGGTCATGATCCCCCGCCATCCTAGGATCGAGCCCCATATCAGGCTCCCTGCTCTGCAGGAAGTCTGCTTCTCCATCTCCCTCTCCCACTCCCCCTGCTTGTGTTCTCTCTCTCTCTCTGTGTCTCTGTCAAATAAATACACAAAATCTTTAAAAAATAATAATATAATAAATAAAAAATCTTTTAATAAAAGAGGGAGAGAGATGTCTTCATAGGTACTGCGTCTTTTCAAATATCCCTCGGTAGACATCTAATTATTTTTTTCACACAGGTCCTATATATTTGTTATTATTTGTTTAGTCCTAGGTATTTTATCTTCTTGTTTGCTATTATAAATGGAATTTTTCCCATTATATTTTCTGCATAAATACAGGACAGTAATTTATTTTCATATAATAATTGAATGTATTTTTCTTTTAAAAAGTTGTTTAAAAAATTGAAATACTTCAGTGTCATATGTTTATGCTCCTTAACATTTTAAAAAGTCATACATACAGACTCAGACTTATTCCATTAGAAAGAAGCAAGTTGTGCCTGATGGGTTAACTAGACTTTTCTTTCCATAGTTGCCAATTCACCTCTCTTACTTTTATCTTTCCCCCAAATTGCCTTCCCTCTTCTCAAATATGAAGTGCTAGACTAGGTAGGCTTACAGGGGCTAGAAGTGCCAGTAAACTACAGACATCAAAAAAAAGGGACAGATTTTTTTGGAAGGGTTTGATATTTAAAATATTTCCCCCCAAAAGCAATGGCCTGATCATGGCAGGGAGGAGAGGGGAAAAATAGAGTTTTTAAAGAATTATTTATCCATACTTATTTATCTGATTTTATAGCTTAATCTTGCTTTTGTTTTGGATTACATGTTTGGGTTGGTTTGGAGTGACCAAAATTCTTTTTAGTGCTCCGGTCCCATCTCGATTTAGCCCTTATGTAACTGTAACTGCGCCCACAAGTTCACAAGGACCCGAATGCATCAAGCAATGACACAATTACAAAACTTTCCCCGGTCTTCTAACAGTGAAAGAGAAGCAGAAACTTTTTTTTTTTTTTTTAATTTTTAAAAAGATTTTCTTTATTTGACAGAGAGAGACACAGCTGAGAGAGGGAACACAAGCAAGGGTAGTGGCAGAGGGAGAAGCAGGCTTCCTACTGAGCAGGGAGCCTGAAGCAGGGCTCAATCCCAGGACCCTGGGATCATGACCTGAGCCGAAAACCGATACTTAAAGACAGAGCCACCCAGCCGCCCCGAGAACCAGGGACTTTAAACAGAAATAAATTTAAAATGGATCTGCCAGCCTTTCGAACAAGGATTCTGTGTAGCTCTAGTTCCTAGGATCCTCTCATATTTAGTTTGACTTCCCCCTGGGAAGAGCAATTATGTCTTAAAGTTGCAAAAGAGGGACAAGACAGGGAGAATCCTCTATCCCTCCCTTAAATCAAATGTTCTCCTGATGTATTGTCTTTCATGAGTTTCAGAATACTACTTCCAACTCCACCTATGAGTTTGGAAAATCATGATGCTATATAGAGGACAGAAAAAAAAAAAAGACTAATTTTTTTCCATTAAAAGTATCTGATCCACAGGTAACAGTATGGGGCTCATTAAATGCTTTCCCCTATATCTGAAATTTACAATAATAAAAAAGTATTTGAACCAGCACTAAAAAAACAAAATAAAACTTATCTTTCCTAGAGAATTCTAAGCAGTAGAGCAAATGGGTTATTTTAAATCTAGATGCTGTTTATATGTGAAAAAAACAAGCATTTAAAATGAGCATTGACCTGCAGTTGCTCCTGGGCCATAAGCTCGGAACTTACCGCTTCTTGATGGTGGAGCCACACAGTCATTCACACATGTCTCATTTGCATTTCATAGCCATATGTGCTTCTTGGGAGTCATCCTGGGGTCCAGACTTTTAGCTGCTCACACACTGTGCACTCCTTAAAGTACTTTAAAGTTACTTTAAGGTAACTCCTTAAAGTACCCTAAAGCACAAGCCCGGACACTTAATTGTTTTTGAGTACAATGTGATGGTGGGTGCTGGCGGGGATCTGAAACATGTTTGGGCTTGGCCATGGTGATAATGTACAGACAGACAGGAGGTCTTCATGGCAGTTCAATGCTGGAAATGGTGGAGAAACACTGTAGAATGAGGGGAGTTCTTTTCCCACCTTTGCCTTATAAAATCTTAGACAGCGAGATTTTAGCACAATGGTATGGGGTAGATAGTGCAGAGATAATATGTAAGATAAGAAGACTATAAAATCCTGTAAAGGGGGGAGCAGGGGACTGACATGGACAGAATTTAAACTTATAACTACTGTTTCATCATTACCAAATCCACCCTGCTCTCAACTCCACTGTCACGACCAGATGATGCTGAATTCACTGAGTAATCTGAAAGACTAGCAATATTTGGGTTTGGTGATTGCTAACTTTAGACCTCATAAATATTATGTAACTCTAGTCATTTTGCCTCTAGCCAACCAGCCTGACTACAATTTTCAGCCACAAGTGGCAAACTGACACTGAGAATTTATGAGCTCTGCTGTATTAGTAATGCACATTTCCTTTTGAATTATTCTAGCCTGTAGCCTGAAGCAGATTATTAATTATCATTCCTTTTGCCACACAAGTCTGAAGATCTACAAGTGGCACAGGAAGCTACATGAATATTTCTCAATGTCTTAAGCGGTTGGTAAATAAAAGTCCATGTACGACAAATGGAAAACAGATGCGCTTTTTTTTTTTTTTGTATGGCTAGAATTTTTAAGCCATCTTAGCTAATTAAAATTTGATCCCAGTGACAGTGTGTCCATAGAAAATGATTCCCTGTCTTATTAGAGATGATTTTCACTTTACTTAAAAATGCATACTGTACAGTTTTCTTGAAGCACAGTATTCAGGTAGTCGATCTATACTATGGATAAAGTTAGTTCTACACCAAGATAAATATGTGGTCTTTGCTGTTTGGGTAGCATTTTCCTACATAAACCATGGGGCTAAGTTCCCAGGCTACCCCTTTGCCTCTAACATAACTGAAATACTACACATCTGCAATGAAAACAAAAAGCTAGACACAATTCAGCTGCAAGGCACCTTCTATTTTAGCTACGTTATGGGTTTTCTGAGCTAACCTGGGAATGTTGCTGCCATTTACAAAGCAGTTTTTCTAAAGAACGATGTGTTTCACGTTGGTGGACAATTAGGGAAAGCAAACAGTCTACTCTACTGCCTCCTACCTCCCATTCGAGCCCCAGCCAGAAAGCGGACAGAGGCTTGAGTGGCCCTGAAAATTCTAGAGAAGAGAAGGCCAAGTGTAATCCCTTCCTATTATAAAGCCTGTACCTGCACCAGGTCAGGATTCTCACGTTGCATCAGCTTCCAACTTCTAGAGCAAGTGAAAGGAAACAAGAAGTTCAGTCAACCCCCTTACCTATTCCTCAGTCCCAGAATGAACACCCCAAGCCGCAGGACAGCCACCCTGACAGTGAGCCATGGTGGTTCTGTGGGACTATGTCACTGTATCCAAAGTTCACCAATAGGGGCAGGAGGTATAGTTAATAATTGTTTCTAAATCAGAACCAGGGGAACTGGGCTGTCTAGTTTCAGTTCCGGCTCTAAGATTCACCACCTCTCAACTTTCAACAAGTTACTTGAGCATTCTGTGCCTCGGTTTCTTCATTTGTTAAAAAAAATGGGAAAAACCGTTATAAGGATTAAGTAAGTTCTTATGTCTTAAGTACTTCTTAGTACTTATTAGTACAGCGCGTAGCCCATAGAAATCAATAAGTTATCACTCAATATAGGTTTATAGTATCACTACGAATGAAAAGTTACAAAAATGCTCTTTTTTTAAAGTAAGCTCTAAGGCTCATTGTGGAACTTGAACTCGTGACCCGGAGATCAAGAGTTGCATGCTCTACTAACTGAGCCAGCCAGGGGCACCTCTTTCCTTTTCAGAGGATGTATTATTTTTTTTCTGGTCTTCAGAGTAGTAGTTAGGAAGGAGGGTGTAATTTAGCAAGCAGACATTAATAACCCGAAAGACTTTAGGTACTCTGAATACTCCTACACACCCCTGCCCCACGTACACACTCCTCAAACAAAACCCAGATGTTTAAATTACAAGTACATATGTCTAATAAACAGTAAACTTATTTTACCTATGTGGTTTTTACTAATAATATTTTAAAAGAAAGCATTTTAAAAGAAAATGCAAGTAGAGATGAGAATGTGGAGCAAGAGAAACACTCCCATTCTACCAGAGAAAGTGCTGATTAGTATAACCACTTTGGGAAACTGTTTGTCTATGAAGTTGCTGGTTCACTCCTAGGTATATACACAATAGAAATGCATACAGAGGTGCACCAAAAGACATGCACAAGAATGTCTGTAATGGAAAAAAGTGCAAATAACTAAAATGTCCATCAACAATAAATGGATAAATTATGACAATTTTGTAAAATGAAAAGATTATACAATAACCAAGATGAATGAGCTACAGTTACAGACAACAATATGGATGGATCTTTAAATTGTAAAATATGTCAAAGAAGTCAGACACACTAAAAAGTATACCTACTGTATGAGTCTATTTACATAAAGTTCAAAATTAGGCAAAATTGAATCATACTGTTAAGGAATTTTACATGGGGGTAAAACTATAAATGAAAGCAAGGAAGTGAATATTATTAAGGTCAAGAGTGTGATTACCTAAGAGATGGAAGAGATCTGAGCTGGAAAAAGCATTCAGAGTTCTTCTGGGGTGCAGGCAATGTTTGATTTTTTTTTTTTTTAAACTGGCAAGTAGTCACATAGGTGTCTGCTTTATAACCACTCATTAAATTGTACATTTGTTTTACACATGTTTCTCCCCTATGCATTATACTTCACAATAAAGTGCTAGAAGGACAGGAGGGAAGAAGGCAGAAAAATAAGGAAGGAAGGAAGGGAGAAAGAGAGGGATAAAGTCAGAACTAGAAAACAAACAAAAGGAGAGAAAGCATTTTAACAATCAGGTTTCTGTATATTATAACACAAGTAATTTGAAATACTTATTAATATGTGAAATTCAAGCAGATTTTTAATCAAGGAAAATTAAAAATCTGCAATAATGTTTACTACTTAGTGAAAAAATTAGAAGCATAGTTGTCTATGCTATTAAATTGACTAGGCTATGAGAAATTTATATTTGAAAATTTTTCAAATGAATTCTTGTAATTACTCTATTACTTCAAACTAGTTAATAAATACCCTTGATGACCATGTAACTATTTTCTTATTCCAGAGCTTTTTTAATTGATATAATGCACATGGGACAACTATACTACTTGCTCAAGCAGAAAAAGCTACAAATTCTCCTAGCAGGAAAACTATCCTTTCAAAAGCTGTATAATAACAACAATAATAACACAGCTGACATGTTGTAGCAATTTGCAAAGTAATTTCATACATATTTAATATGGTGTAACAACATGTGTAAGGTAAACTGGGAAGATATACTTAGTTTACAGGAAAAAAACCCTGAGACTCACGGAGCTTCAGGGGATTTGCCCAAGATCACAAAAATTTTAAGTGGCAGTGTGGGTTTCAAATCTAAGCCTATTTTTTTTAAAGTTCTTATTTACAGAAATTTCCCAAACACCCACAAAAGTAGACATTAGTATAACAAACTCCCATATACCCATTATCCAGCTTTAACA
The DNA here is from genome assembly GCF_022355385.1 of Mustela nigripes. Classification (NCBI taxonomy): domain Eukaryota; kingdom Metazoa; phylum Chordata; class Mammalia; order Carnivora; family Mustelidae; genus Mustela; species Mustela nigripes. The sequence goes on along the minus strand of NC_081559.1, from coordinate 67,295,216 downwards.
ATTATCCACTCATGCTGATCTCATTTTATCTATAACCATTCTCCCTTCCCACAGAATTATCTGAAAGTCAATCCCAGACATTATATCATTTCATCTCAAATACTTAAGAATGAGTATCTAAATGACGAAAACTCTTTAATGATTTAAGAATATAATCTTATCAGACCCAATTCCTTAGTAATTCCTTAAGTAATTCCTAAGTAATTCCCTAATATCATCAAATATTTAGACAGTCTTCAGGTAGTCTCCTTTTGGCATATTTATATGACAATTGTATATATATTACATATAAATATGTATAAAATTATATATATATATAATTTTTTTAGATTAAACAAATGGTTTGTTAAAATAGAATCCAGGGGCCCTGGAGTGGCTCAGTCGGTTAAGTGACTGACTCTTCAGTTTCTATTTAGGTCATGACCTTGGGATCCTGGAACTGACCCCTGTGTAGGGTTCTGAGCTCAGCGATGAGTTCAGCAAAGAGTCTGCTGGAGTTTCTCTCTCCCTCTCCCTTTACCCCTCTGCGTGCTTGCTTGTGCTTGATTGTGCTCTCTCTAATAAATAAATCTATAAATAAATAAAGAAATAGATAGATAAGATCAAAATACGGTCTACCCATCCATTTGGTTGACATGTCTCTTATGTGTGTTTTATTTTTTAAAAAATATTTTATTTATGTATTTCACAGAGAGAGATCACAATCAGGCAGAGAGGCAGGCAGAGAGAGGGGGGAAGCAGGCTCCCTGCTGAGCAGAGAGCCCAACGTGGGGCTCGATCCCAGGACCCCAAGATCATGACCTGAGCCGAAGACAGAGGCTTAACCCACTGAGCCACCCAGGCGCCCCTCTTATGTGTGTTTTGATCAATTCCTCTCTCTCTCTCTTTTTCCTCCATGCAATTTATTTGTTAAGGAAAAGAATTTCTTTGTTCCTAGCATCTCCACATTCTGGAATTCACTAGTTGTACCTCAGTGGTGTCATTTAACATGTTTTCCTGACTCTTATATTTCCTATCAACTGATATTAAAACTAGGAATGCATTTTGATTCAAGTTCAGGTTTTTTGGTAAGAGTATTTAATGGGTTGGTGGTGTGCTCTGACAGTTTTCTCTTTTTGTGATGTTGGCAGCCATTTATGGTCAGTGCCTAGATGCATTAATTCATTAGGGGTTTGCCAAGTGGTGAAATTTTATCACTCCTTCTTCTTTCATTGGCAAGAATACCTCTATACAGAAAACCTTTCTTTCATCAAAGTAGTTGGTCAACCTGAGGTTCAGTTCATCCATGAAATCAAGGTAAAGACTTGATTCTTTCCCTTTACTTAACCAGTTAGCTAGTTAAAACCTAGAGCTTTGAACAACCAAATTCATAGTTCTTAATCAGAAATTAGGTAAAATTTCTATCTAAAAATTCAGATGTAGGGGCGCCTGGGTGGCTCAGTTGGTTAAGCGCCTGCCTTTGGCTAAGGTCATGATCCCAGGATCCTGGGATCAAGCCCTGCATAGGGCTCCCTGCTCAGTGGGGAAGCCTGGTTCTCCCTCTCCCTCGGCCTGATGTTCCCCTGCTTGTGTTCTCTCTCAATCTCTCTCTCTGTCAAATAAATAAATAAAATCATTTAAAAAATTAAAACAAAACATTCAGGTGTAAAATTTATATACTTCTAAGTAAGTGGTTTCTATATGAAAGATTATGTCAAGGAAACTTCACTTCAGTTTGAAGTCAAAATACTGGTTAGAGTCCAGTGAAACAAACATTTTACTTATTCCTATCATAAAGTAAAAACACTAATCACCTAGGCGTAATATCACATATCTTCTCCATCCTTCTCACACTTTCATTTTGGAGGTGGGTGGGGCTGGAAGATTAGAGTTTAACAAGACTGCAGTTTAAAGGGGGGTAAAACCCAATTCCAAATGGATTTTTCTTTAGGAAAGAAACCCAAAACCGAAAGAAAACAGGTAAAATTAGCTATTGGAAATTATGGCCATGTGAATCAACCCTTGCTCCCCACATCTGGCAGCACTTAGCTCCCGGAGGGCATGCTTGGTGCCCTAGGGCCCCAGTACATATGTTTGACCAGCCGGGCAACAACAAAGGACACAAGGCTAGAAAAAGAGGCAGCAGGTAACCATCAGGCCGGCCAAATGGCTGAGGCACTTTGACAAAACACACAATGAAGCAACTGGTTATTCCCATGGCTGAAAAGTCAAGGAGGGAGGGCTTTTATTTGAGGACTCAAATTCCACAAGTTGCCTCTTTAAGTCACTGGGTTACTTCCTTGTTTTAATCCAGTCCACAAATCCTCCCTTTTCTTTCAGACACTCAGTGAAAAAGATCGGAGACAAACTGTATAAAGCCACCTTGTGTTCTTGCCAAAAACCCTTCTGAGAATTCAACTCGGCTGTTTTCTGGACTCTACTTCTAGACTGTGGAGGAAGTGAAGGTGCCAAGTTATTCTGCACACATACTGGCATTATGTTCAAAAACAGACAGAAGCATTCGTGAATGACATAGTCTATTTATATCCATTCTACAACTTAGATGACTACAGTACTATCAGTTTTAAATATGGCTCCTGCCTAAGTAGACATTTCCTAATTACGAAGTAGGGGCTTTGCCTCTCCCACAGCCTAAAGTCCTCTTGGTTGGTGAGTGTCTCCCTTACCTCCCACCAAGAACCCTTACACTCCCCTCTACCTCTTCACCAAAACTATTCAAAACATACCAACTCATTCCTTATAATCCATCCTTAGCAAAACACAGGAATGATAACCCCTATTAAACTAAGGCTAATGGGGGAAATCCCCTTAATCCAAAGGAATGGTTCTAACAGCTGGAAATTTTAGGTTCCCAACAGAGTGGAAGGGAGATATATTGGGGCCAGGGGACCTTTCCAATTATTTTATTTACACCTTTGTTAATAATCTGTTTCATAAATATGAAGCTCTAGGGAAGGAAGAGATGACTATCAATGTTTTAGTCTCTCCTCCCAGTGAAATATTTCTAAATTACAAATTTTTGAAAATGGTAAGATAAAATATTTCTAAGTTGTCAGTATTTACTGCTTAAAACAACTTCTTGACACTAAGCAAGAGGAAGACTTTTTTGATATGACATATACATATATATACACACACATATATGTGGGTGTGTGATTGTGGAATTAAGACATCTCTTAACGAATGGATCACACATAATTAAACATTTGGAGAAGTTAAACATATTTTCATTTCTATTTTTTTATATAAAGATTTTTTTTAAAGATTTTATTTATTTATTTGAGATTTATTGAGAGAGATCACAAGCAGGCAGAGAGGCAAGCAGAGAGAGAGGAGGAAGCAGGCTCCCCGCTGAGCAGAGAGCCCAATGCGGGGCTCGATCCCAGGACTCCGAGTCCATGACCTGAGCCAAAGGCAGCGGCCCAACCCGCTAAGCCACCCAGGCGCCCCTCATTTCTATTTTTTTAAATATTTTTTTTTTTTTTGAAGATTTTGCTACACCCAACATGGGGCTCAAACTCACAACCCCAAGATCAAGAGTCACATACTCTGCTGACTGAGCCAGCCAGGATATAGGGAAAAAATAGAGATATTTTCATTTTTAAATACAAGAGAAAGATAAATGAAAGGTTTTATTAAGAAACAATATTTCTTGCTAACAATGTTACTTCAGTGTCTCCAATTTAAGATAAAAGACAGACGGGTAATTGATGAGTAGATCACTACTGCTTATGACTTTATTACAAAACCAGAAGCATATTAAGGATTTGAACTGGGAATGCTGAAGGCTGGGGCCAGGGTTCATGGGTTAAGAATGCAGATGGGTTTTGCCTAAGATATGTCTCCTATAATGCGACAGCAATGTCGTGTCACACATCTTTAGATCCCCTTACTTCTTGCCTGCTTTAGCCCATTTCCATCTCTGCAATATGTTTGTTTGTTTTTTAATGTAGGCTTAATAATGACCTAAGTTGGGTTCATGAGTTTGAAGAGGTTATTTCTGTGGGCTATCGTTTTTTCATTCACTTGCTATTCTGGAAAATGTTTGCCATAAATGCCCATACTATAGCAGACTCTGAAACCAGAAAACATCAACCCTATCGCTGCTTTACTATAATACAGACAGCTTTTCCTATGCAAGTTTGTGCTTAGATTTTACAAACGGGCAGGATCTAAAAGAAGTTGGAGTTTTTACAGCTCAAGGATTTTTAGGTATATTTTCCACAAAACTTAAATATATTTTAAAAGTGAATAAATGAGTACATTTAAAATTATTGGCAACAGTAAACTGTACTTTTGTTTATATATTTTTAAGTTTTTATTTCAGCAATCACTCCACCCAATGTGGGGCTCATACTCATGACCCTGATGTCAAGATCTGTACATTCTGAGTGCCTGGATTGCCGGGTCGGTTAAGATTCTGACTCTTCAGTTCAGTCATGATCTCATGGTCGTGAGACTGAGCCCCGCATCAGGCTCCATACTGGGTGTGGAGCCTGCTTAAGAGTCTCTCCTTCTCCCTCTGCCCCTTCTGACCCGACCCTCCACTCCCCACCCCCCACACTCTTTTTGTTTTGTTTTGTTTTTAAAGATTCTATCCATTTCTTTGGCAGAGACAGATCACAAGTAGGCAGACAGGCAGGCAGAGAGAGAGGAGGAAGCAGGCTCCCTACCGAGCAGAGAGCCTGATGCGGGGCTCGATCCCAGGACCCTGAGACCACGAACTGAGCCAAAGGCCGAGGCCTTAACCCACTGAGCCACCCAGGCATCCCCCCATGCACTCTTAACAACAACAAAAAAAGGTCGCATGCTCTTCCAACTAAGCCAGCCAGGCACCCCAGTAAACTATACTTTTAAGGGTGACACATTCTCTAGAGTTTACTGAGCTTCTTCTGGTTTGTTATGGTTTGACCACACACTTCCTGTTGAATTCTTATTCTTCTATTTTCCATCTTTGTTCAGGCTGTGCTGTCTTTAGAAGGTGAAGAATGGTTTATAGAGCTCCTTTAACAATAAATACATGATTGAAGTAAATACCAATCATGATAAGTTTATGAGAAAATCAAGAATCAAGTTAGAATATGTTTTTAATGTTCTTAAATTATTGAAGTGAATTTGTATCTATAACAGGCATTTAAAAACAACCCCAGGGCGCCTGGGTGGCTCAGTGGGTTAAGCCGCTGCCTTCGGCTCGGGTCATGATCTCGGGGTTGGGATCGAGTCCCACATCAGGCTCTCTGCTCAGCAGGGAGCCCGCTTCCTTCTCTCTCTGCCTGCCTCTCTGCCTACTGTGATCTCTCTCTGTCAAATAAATAAATAAATAAAATCTTTAAAACAACAACAACCCCAGTGCTCCCCTCTTCACTCCTAAGAAACTGATTTACCATCATGGCTTCAGTTTTGTTTATTTGTTTTTTTCTTTCGAGGGAGAAAGAGGGTGTGCAAGATCAGGGAGGGGGAAAGGGAGAGAGAGAAATTTAAACCAGCTGAGGCTCAATCCACATAAGCAAACTATCCACGGTGGGCATAAAATACATTACTTCATTCACTACCTGAAAAGCTGGAAATGAGAAAACCTCATGCAAACTTACCACAAATGACATATGTAGATAAATTAAAAGGGAAGAAACTGACTTTTTGAAAAGCATAATGCAAGTCAGAAGGAAAAATCAAATACACACATATATATGTGCCTAATATGTACAAAATTATTTATATAAAATTAAATATACATATATACACATACACATCCATACATACCCATCCATATATATTATCTGTAAGTACAAGATGACATCTGACGGCTAACCCTAGACTCAGAGATAAGTAGTTCTGTGCGTCAGGTTGGGAGTTCTCTAGTGTTTATAGCTACCCCAGTGCTGGCTCTGTGCCAGGCAGAGAGCCGACAATCAGTATGTTTGTTGAGTGAAGGAATGAACCCTGGAATGATCTTGGCATTCTTCACATTGCTTGGAAGGAGAACACTGGGATGTAAGTAACCACTTACTGCTATGAGTAAAATTGTCTACCCCGATCCAGAAATCTCACGCTTGCTTTCAGGACAAAATAGATAAATACAAGGATTAAGAAGTCATCTCCTCTGCCCCAGGATGGGATGCAGGTACAGAATTGGTGGCTCTGACTTACTTGAACTTAGGCCAGGTCACTCTGCCTGCAACTGTGGTTTCATTACAGAGCCCCAAACTGTTCACTCAATTGTGTGCTCATCTAGTCATTAAGATGAATATGTCTCAGATGAAATAAATCAGAGAAAGACAGTTATCATATGATCTCTCTGATATGAGTAATTTGAGAGGCAGGGTGGGGGGTTTGGGGGTAGGGAAGGAAAAACTGAAACAAGATGGGACCTGGAGGGAGACAAACCATAAGAGACTCTTAATCCCAGGAAACAAACCGAGGGTTGGTGGTAGGGGTGTGGGGGGGTAGGGATAGGGTGACTGGGTTATGGACATTGGGGAGGGCATGTGCTGTGGTGAGTGCTGCGGAGTGTGTAAGGCTCATGATTCACAGACCCGTACCCCTGGGGTTAATAATACATTATAAATTAATAAAAAAAAGAAAAAGAAAAAAAAAGATAAACATGTCTCAGAAATGGAAATAAATGTTGTAGGCACTAGGTCACATTTTAAAGATTACTACACATTGTGAAAATGAGACTAAGATGTGAATGCAAGAAAGCCTTACTGCTTTTGATATCAGTGTTTTAGTAGGCAGCTATGGGTTCACTGGGAACACTTTAAAAGTCTAACCCAGAAAATGAAAAATCCATGATGAGAGGGAGAAGGTTCTTCCATGAGCTACTTACTAAGTTAAAATATGTAGTTTTCCCTAGGAAATAATGGATCTCAGCAATGGCCACTAGTAGGACAAAAGAGAGACAACAAAGTATGTGCCTCATGATGGAAGCATATGATACCACCTATGATATATTCTTGCCCCCAAACTGAACTTTAATCTGGTCAAACTCCATGTTGGAAGTGATGGAGTTTATAGGAAATACAGGGAAAGAAAAATGGTAAATGACAGCATGGGGATCCAATCAGAAAATCTAGACTGAGAAAATCTACAAAACAAATGTACTGTTTTCTTCAACAAATAAATCACAAGGTGGGGAAAAAAGAGAGAGGGGCAACCTATAGGTTAAAAGATTAAAGAGACACATCAATCAAATGCAATGTGTGGACTGTATTTGGTTCCTGATTTCAGCAAATCAATCGTAAAAAAAAAAAAAAAAAAAAAGGAGAGAGACACAATTAAGGAAATGTAGACACTCACATATTTGATACTAAAGAAGTCTCAAATTTTATAAGATTTAATGATATATTTCTAGAGTACTTATATTTTAATATTTTAGAGTTGCCTGCTAAAATATTTATTAATGTAATGATATATCTAAGATTTATTTCCAGAAATAATCTGTGGAGGAGGAAGAGATGAATATAGAAATGAATCAAAATTGTTGTGGTTGGGTGATGGGTCCATGGAACCATGGAAGTTCATTATATTATTCTCCCTAATTTAGTGTATGCTTAAAATTTTTCCCAAGAAAAAGCTAAAAAAAAATCCATAAAATTCTATTAGTTAACTTAAGATCCATCGAAACATGTCTATATGGATTCTCATGTGGCCTAATAATTGCATCAGTATCTACATTGGGTGTTTATTAAAATGCAGATTTCTGAGCTCTGTCCCGGAACTACTGATTCAGAAAACCCAGGTATGGAAGCTGGAATCTCATTTTTAACAAACTAAATGATTTCTACACATATTGAAGTTTCTTACATAAATGATTCTTATAAACATTAGGATTTGAGGATCACTGACTAGGCATTTTGTGTCAGGTTTCACTTCTCACTTTCCAAGTGAGAAAATCAAAGAATGGAGACAAATTAGTTGGTCAGAGTTCACTTTGAGCCCCTGAAATAGGTGAGATCTTTGAGCCTCTCAAGTCTTGCCTGTCTAGTTTACTGCTCAAACACCAGCTGAGCAACACAGTCACATTTAAAAATAATATTATTATCATTAGCTTTTAAAAGTTTGGTTCAAATTCCACCAGAATCAATTTACCCTTTTGACCCTTCAAGATAAAAACACATATACATGCACAACATAAGTATTACCAGAGGCCCATATAAGATATCTTTAAAAAGTGGGCTGTATCAGGATGTAAGAAATAGTCTGGCATTCTGATAGAACAAAGGTGTTCTTGGCCAAATCCCTGGGATTTGGCTGAAAGTGAAAGCCCATTTTCATTTGATAGGGTCTTGCTCTAAGGTATATAGCAGGAGAGTCACCTGCTTGCCACTGGTGAAGATTATATGTCAGGAGGCCATGTTCTTCCCCTGGTTAGGGTTCTGGAGGCCAATTCTTAGTCTGCCCAGAGAGGTCACTGGTTGGGCTGCATGGTTTGGATTTCTCAGAGCTCTTCTTGTTTGTAAGGACACCCTTGGCTTCCATGCTTGGTAATGGCCTTTCAAATGGTAACTGGAGAAAGTATGAGGTGGGCACATTTTTCTATTTATCTAAATGGATATATTCACACCCTCCCCCTTTTGGTATTAATCCAAGTGGTCTGATTTTGAATGGTGGTGAGGATTAGATTTAAATATAGAGGTGCACAGATCCTTTATTGAGCAGAAACCAGTGCCTTCATTCCTCCCCCACCAACATTTTAGGAACATTTTCAAACATAACAATGTTCAAAGAATTTTAAGGTAAACAATTACACTACCTAGATTCTACCATTAACATTTTAACTATATTTACGCTTTATCACACTTCTAGACATTCCATCATTCATCTTTCTGTGGCAGGGAGTGTATTCCAAAGTAAGTTTTAAAGCTTAGTGACCCCTTCCCCCAAATTTCAACATTATTAACCCAATGTCAATATGTATTTAGAGGGTTTTTTTTTTTTTTTTTGTATTTTGAAGTAAAATTTACATACTATGACAGGCACAAATCTTAAACATATCATTTGATGAGTTCTGACAAATGTATATACCTGTATAATCAAATATCTATGAGGATACAGACTATAATCACAAGAAGTTCCCCCCTCCCTTCCCAGCAAACGGCACTCTCACCAAGCGACTATAGAAATACATGATCTGATGCTTCCACGTCATCTGGTTAGGTCAGGGACTAAAATTATAGTAACACTTCCCAAATAGGATAACTTAGGCCAGAAAGAGATTAATTATTTTTCTCCTATCACAGGAATATAACATAAGAACCAAAACCTCAGATGCTGAACAGTTTCATGCTTTTCCTATTTGACTGTATTCCAAAGTTTCACTTAAAAACTTCTAAATTAAATTTCAACCAAATTCATGACTTCTGACTGTTTCCAAGCAAATAGACAATTTTTCCATAACCTTTTATCAAGGCATACCTACAGGAATAGCAAGTGTAGAGAAAAGGAATCATAAATGCATTTTTAAAAGAGACTAAAAATAATTCACATAGGAAATGCAATTAAGTTTAATTACATTGAATGCTAATACTACCCCTGCAATCATAAAAACAAACGTTTGAAATATGGTCTAATGAAAGGAAAAGCCCCTAGTATATGGCACAGCTAAAAATAATCCATTTGCTTAATATGTGAATTTTCATTACTACTCTAAATCTAATACATCCCAGATTTCAAGAATTAATGATTCTGTTCATTCTACAATTTTCTACTCATGCAAGCAAAGGCAGTGAAGTTATAAGAATATTCTTAGGATATCTGAAAACTACCAATAAACAGCATCTTTTCGTATTTGTTTAATAACTGCTGTCACTCTTTTTGTAAGCAGCAATCACAAGATGTCAAACAAATTCTGCCTTGACTGTGGGTACTGATAGATGTCTTCGCTTGTTTTTATTAAAAACAAAAAAATTTTCCCTGCATTAATTACCAACATCAGAGAAGGGGGTGGGGGGCACGGCTGGGATGTTCACCAGCTTCTGGGCAAGCAGAGGGCCAGCACAGAGAACCACAGGGCAAACTCAACCCCGAATACCGGAACACATTTTTCTCGAGCTCCCTGGGGGACGCAGGGACTGAAAGTCTTAGATTCCCTTAAAGGGAACAGCAGGCGCTTGGGTGGGGGCAGGGTGGGATCACGTTTATCAGTCACAACAGTTCACTGGGCCTGGATCCAGGTAGTCTGCGTGTCTAAATTTGATGAACTATAGGCGCCACCAGGTAACAGTAGTGGTCAGGGAGCTTGCCAGGAACCTGTAACTCAAAACTGAAAAATGAAATGAAAAGACTACTTTGGCCGGGCAGTTTCTTTCTTCGGGATGCAATAACTGCGAACTACAAAGTTAAAAGAACAGACAATGCTTTGTATGTTTAAAAATTTCTCCTCCCTAATGGGAAGCAACATCTGGGCCCAAAACAAATACACATCGCTTCCAAACTTGCATTTTAATATCAAACTGTCATGTTTCTGCAGAACTTCCCCCTTCTCTTCCTCCTTTCTTCTTTCTCTTCCCCACACTCCGCACGGGGGCTTGGCCCGTGGCAGGGAGCCAAGGCCTGCTGAGGTCTCGGGTGTATCCGGAGGGCAGGTATGAGGGGCAATGGCTGCGGAGCAGAGGCCTGACCCTGTCCTGTCAATAAACCTTAACCCCGACCCGCCAGGCCCCTGAGCTAGCCAATCTCTGTCTAGCCTCTGTTCTAATTGCTCTAAAAATGACTCTTCATTTAAAAGTACCTTTGTGTAAACACCCCACAGGAACTGACAGTCATCAGAATTACCACACAGTTCTAGTATTTGAGGAGAGCAGGAAAAGTCTTTTCATTGTGGGAGGACTTTGCAAACAGTTTCAACTGCTGTGCGAAACAATGCTCATCACTCTTTTAGCGAACTCTGCAGGTGACGTTAATTTGACTTTTAAAACTGTTTACAGTGAAACGTTAGCTCTTTTGATTAAGTTATTTGAGAGTAAAGATGGATAAGAGATTTTCCCCCACAGAACCAGCCTGTTCCTTTTTCTTCTGAGCACCCCTGACAGGGATGTAAAGCTAAACTCCTGTGCTTCCTCATACAGGGGATGAGGCTTTCCTATAATCCTGAAAGGACCAATGTTTTTTACCTAAATATGAAAATCCAAACAAACAAGAACTTAAAATGGGAAAGTGAGGGGGATAAGAAAACAAACAAAAATTTGAAATAGGGAAGTGAGGGAGATAAGAGGAGAGGTTTTGGAATAAAGGTTTTTTTAGTAACAGAATTAAATCAGCCTCATAGATTAGTATAAACACAAACTTCTCTACTAGTTTGTGGCTCAATTCTTTTTCCCTTTCTCTTTACAGTAATAAAACATTTATATCACATAAATTACCAAGGGCTTCTTGGAATCGATTCCCTAAATTATTTCTCTCCCAAGAACAAAATGGGAAAGCTAGTCATTGTCCATTTTATAAAAGGAAACCAGACTTGAATTTTGCAAATCTTCAGCTCTCTTCTGATTGGGTACAGGTTAAATTCTGCCTGTTAAAGTATAGCTTATTTAAGTAGCTCAAATTAAATAAACTATTATCTCTAGTAATTTATTACTAATCCCGACAAAATTAAAGAAAGCCCCCCCCCCTTTCCATTTTCTCCATAGTCCTTATCACCTTCTAAAATACTCTGTGATTTACTTGTTTATCGCCTCTCAATGAGAGCTCCTTTGAGGGTGGGGACTGTTGCCTGTTTTGTTCATTGATGCACTCAAAATGACTAGAACCATATCTGGCACATAGCTAACCCCCAACAATAGTCTTAGAATTAATGAATAAAAATTAAGGAAGCACTCTTAAATAAGAGTATTCATCTTATTTCTACTTATCTACCTTACCCTGTATTTTAGTATCAAGTATCATAAGTTACTTTACTTATTATACTGAAGATTACATATGCTTTTTTTTTTTTCATCAACAACCTAAAAGCTTTTCAGCCCCCTCCACAACACCAGTTAAAATGCAAGAAGAAAAAGGTTTGATATTTCAGAGTTGAAGCAGATCTTGGAAACCACTTCAAACTGAGGTTTGAGCCTGTAGAATTCCCCAAGGAGCTTGTGAGCCTGCAGATTCCCAGGCCCCACGCTACACCTACTAATAAGGAATCCCCATGTTCAAGTACCTCAGCATCTAGAAGGGTTAAAAAAAAAAAAAGAAGAAGAAGAAGAAAAAGAAAAGATAAATTGATTAGCCCATGGCTGTGATCAGGATGCTGCTGGAACCAGGAGGCGGTGCGTATAAATCAAAGTGTACTTGAGCTGAATTCTAAAGTATGAGCAGAAATGTGTTAGATGAACATCAGTGGGGGTATATGCATTTCACACAGAAAAGTGTTTTGTAAAATCTACAGGTGCTACAGCTTGAGGGAGGAGTGTCCATCACAAGATCAGAGAAGGTAGATGAGGGTCAAAATACGAAGACCTTCCTATTCTAAAATAAGGAGTTTAAATTTTATCTTAAAAACTGGGGGAAGCCAGGAGCTTCTGCAGGGCTCAGTTGGTTGAGCATCTGACTCTTGATGATGGCTCAGGTCATGATCTCAGGGTGGTGGGTTCGAGTTCCCTGTTGGGCACTGTGCTCATCGGGGAGTCTGCTGGAGATTCTCCCTCCCTAGCCCTCTGCCCCTTCCTCTGCCTCTCTCTCTCAAAAAAAAAAAAAAAAAAAAAAGAAAAGAAAGAAATATAAATTTCAGGAGTTGGGTGAAGCTCAGCTATCTTTCAACAAGGCCTCCAGGTGATTCTAATACACACTGAAGTTTAGAACTACGGGCATAGCCTGATCTCTAACTCCAGAGGACAGTTAGCTTTGGGGAATGAAAAGATGACAGATAGACAGACAGATAGATTAGGCAGGAGTCTAAAGCCTAAAGCCATTGGCTGCCAACTAAGAGACATATCTAAGGTCACGTGAAAAGTTACAACCAGAGTTAAGTTACCATTCTTCCTACAAGTCTCCTGTTTGCTACCTCAGTACAACATACAAGTATCCCTTAAGGGAGCCCATTAGATAAAGGAAAGACTTCTAATACAATCCATCTTATTTGTTGTACCTTAATATAACAAGATATCCTTCAAACTCTGACTGCAACTCATTATTGGAATCCTTGCATTCTCATAAACATGTCAATACCCATGAAGTCAAGTCAATCACCTTTGCCATCTGTGGCATGAAAGGTCCTCTTATTTCCCATTGCACATATTTTATAACAACCTTTTTGTTTTTCTGCTTTTGTATCTTAATCACCACAGCAGATCATATGCATAATAATCAGGCACAAATGTGTCCATTTACTGTCCTGAATCTTCTCATTCCAAACATCATGTTCAATGGCAATTGCATCTCCCCCACAGGACACTTCCTCATATTCAATGACACCAGAGCCATTTACAGGCGCTCTTCAATGTTGGGAAGGAGTTATTTATAGCAGGTTTCTCTTTTTTTCCTTAAGTTTTCATCTAGATTCCAGTTAGTTAACATACAGTGTAATGGATGCTCAGTTAAATTTCTATTTTCTTACATAAAAAACCTGAATTTTCTCCTGGAGGTTTTTTATTCTCCCTTCTAATTACTACCTTATCTTGTCTTGGGTTAATATTAAAAGGTTCTCCCTTAGGGAGCCTGGGTGGCTCAGTGGGTTAAGCCACTGCCTTGGGCTCAGGTCATGATCTCAAGGTCCTGGGATTGAGTCGTGCATTGGCTCTCTGCTCAGCAGGGAGCCTGCTTCCCTCTCTCCCTCTGCCTGACTCTCTGCCTACTTGTGATTTCTCTCTGTCAAATAAATAAATAAAATCTTTTTAAAAATAAATAATTAAATAAAAGGTTCTCCCTTATATCCAGGTATTAAATCTACTCTTGGCAAGATGACTAAATTTTACTCATTTAGCAAATAGTTGTTTAGTTCTTACCCTCTTGTGTATTTACTGGGGAGGGAGGAATTACTTATACACATTTCCTGCTCTAGCAGTCTCGAAAATACAGTAGCATGCCAAGGTTAGTGTGAAAACCATTACAAATATAACAGCTCGTGATTCACAGTAAGTGGCTATGGAAGAAAAGATGGACTCATTCCATCTCATCCCATCCAGGCTCATTCCATTCCAACCTCTAAGTGGTCTTCTGTACTACAGAGACTGGATCGCTAAAAACTACATTTCCCAGATTTCTCTGCATACAGGTTCTACATTTGAATTTGGCTCTACCAATTAGATGCACTCATGGGATGTCTGAAGGAGGAAGTATGGTGAAGGCCTCATTCCTGTTGCTTCCGCTGTTCTCTTTTCTGCTGGAAATGTTGGGTTTTTCTGAGCAATATTCTGCTGTACCATATTATCTTTGTAAGTACTGAGAAGCAGCTGGAAGCGGTGGGCTAGTTCCACCTGCTTCCTTTGTGGGTCAGTTCGGGGGGGCTGTTCCCTATGTTGTTCCTGCAGGCCCAGCCTACAGGCTGTTTCTTTAACCTCCCAACAATTAGGAATACCCAATCTCTACACTAAAAGCATTTCTACTTGAAATAGCTAGATTGACCTCAGTTTTCTGCTTAACTCCAACTAGTGGGTTCCAATATTGGTAGAAAAAAAGGAAGGGAGGAAGGAGGGGAGGCAGACAGACAAGATCACAACTATTAGGGAAGATCAAGAGAGGCTCAACAGAAAAGGTGGCTTCTGACATAGTCCTTGATACACAGATGGTATTTTGACAAAAATGAAAAGGAAGGGAATAGCATACTAGACTGAAAGTAAAGTGTGAACAAAAGTATAGAGTTAGGAAAGTCCAGGGTACATTAAGGTTTGAGTGGTCTGGGTTTTTTTGTTTGTTTGTTTGTTTTAAGATTTTACTTATTTGATATATATAGAGAGAGATCACAAGTAGATAGAGAGGCAGGTGGGGGGGGGGGGGAGCAGGCTCCCTGCTGAGCAGAGAGCCCGATGCGGGGCTCGATCCCAGGACCCTGAGATCATGACCTGAAGTGAAGGCAGAGGCTTTAACCCACTGAGCCACCCAGGCGCCCCGAGTGGTCTGATTTTTGTTGAAGTATGTTTATTTTGAAGAGTAGAATAAGACCATACTCTGGAAGATTTTAAGTGCTTAGGGTAAAGAGTTTAGATTTAATTCCACAAATTATTAAAGTTTTTGAGTGGGTGAATGCTAATATTAGAAATGACTTCTTAGGGAAATTGGAATGGGGAATCTGGAAATGGTACAGTTAGGAGGCTATTATAAGAGGATGGATGAGAAGTAGTGTGAGATTAAACCTCAGTGGTAATTTGGGCAATGTAAGAAAGGGGATGGACACAAGAGACTGCAGAGGTATAATTTATAGAACTTGGCAACTGATTAAATATATACAGACTAGGGGAGAGTAGGCAAAGATAATTCCGAGGACAGGGGTGCCATTAACAGAAAGAGGGAGCACCAAGGTGGGGGGCATGAGTTGGTTCTGGTCTGGGGAAGACTTAATTTGGCTTTGGGTTTACTGAATGTGAAGTAGTAGCAGGACCTTATGTGAGGGTGTCTAGAGAGCATTTGAAAAGGCAGGGTCAGTCCTGACAAGAGAAGTCAATATGATTGACTTCGGAAACTTATCTCATTATCTGTGACACTTTATCTAAAGAATTAATTAAAAAGAAACTAACTATAAAGTCTTCCTACTCCTCTAGCTACTCCTCATTCTCTTTTGTAGGCTTTCCTTCCCTGACCACCCCTTACAAATCAGTTTTCCTTAGGGTTCCATTCTCACTCCTCTTCCGGATAACCTACCACCTTCCCCTAGGGAGCTTATATTGTCAACACATGTTCATGACTTCCAACTCAGCATCTCTAACCCATATCCCTCCCTAGAACTCTCCTTGTCTGTTTATCTCTTCTGCTTACTAGAATCTCTCCTTGGCTGTCTCTAGGCACTTCAGACTCACCATGTCCCAAATTAGACTGATCAGATTCGCCTCCAAAGCTGATCCCTACTCCAGTGTTCCCAATGAATGGCACCATAATCCGCTCAACTGCCAGAAACAGATGCTGTAAATCAGTGGGTTACCCACAACTTATCCTTTTCCATCACCACCAACTCCAAATCCAATCTAACCAATTTGTGAGTCTACCACACAAGTATCTACTAAAACCATTCACTTCTCTCCACCTCCCCCAATATCCTGGGCCAGGCCACTATAATCTTTACCCCAAACAGTTGCGATTACTTCCCTATTGTTCTTTCAGTTTCTAGAGACATCTCCTGCAAATCATTCTGCTCCTTGAGGCCAGTGGGCTCTTCATACCATGCAAATTTTTACATGTCACTCCCTCACTTAACGATTTCTCACTTGACTTCCTAACTGCCATTATTGATAAAACCTAAACATCATACTTGTGTTGGCTAGCTTTTGCTCTGTCGAAGTACCCCTAAATTACTGACTTAAAACAACAAACTTTATTTCTCATGACTCTTTGGGTTGGCTGGGCAGTTCTTCTGGTCTGGGCAAGCTCAGCTGATCTCTGTGGTAATCACTAGGGGCTCTGCTGAGACCGAGATGACCTCACACCTGTCTAAAAGTTGGTTCGGCATTAGCTGGGAGATGATAAAGACTCAACCATGTGTCTCTCATCATCCAATGGGAGAGCTTGGGATCATTCATATATGGTAGTCAGAGTTCTCAGGAGAAGGAAAGTAAACTCCAATATACCAGTACTTTTCAAGCCTCTGCTTACGTCATCCCAGTAGCCAAAGAACTTACATAGTCAAGCCCAAATTCAAAGGGTAGAGAAATAAAAGTTGACCTTTTGATGGGAAGGTCTTTGAAGTCACACCTCAAATAACATACATACAGGAAGGGGAAGAATTTGTACCCTTTTGCAATCTACCGCATACATGTACTTTACAAACTTCTTATGATCTGGATCTGATTACCTCTTACGCCTCACCCACTTAAAACCTGACCCTTGTACCAGGACTCCTATCTACTTCAAACATAACAGGCTCTTTTCCTTCTAGGTCTTTGTACACGTTGATCCTCCACCTTGAATATTCTTTCACTTCACTATCATTTACCCTTCAGGTCTCCTCTTAAATATCACCTTCTTTAGGAAGTCTGCTTTGATCCCCTAAGACTGGGGTAGGTGCCCTTCCACTGTGCTTCACAGACTCCGCGCTTACCCCATCACAGCACTTAACACATGTAATGCTGATACTGTGTCTATCTCCTATCTGTCTATACTCTCCACTACATTGTAAGCTCCCTGAAAACAAGGACTAGGTCTTCTTTATCAGTGAAGCCCCATGCACAGTAAAAACTGATAGATTCCTGACCAACGAAATTACCAGTATGAAGTATTAGGACGAAAAAAAGCAAAGTAAGGAATAAGAGAATAAGGAATATGGATGAAACGTGATTCATGGGTAAATCAGTTTTCAAAGATTAACACTGTGGGACACCTGAGTGGCTCAGTCAGTTGAGCATCCAATTCTGGGTTTCAAGCTCAGGTCGTGATCTCACGGATTGTGAGATCAAGCCCCACATTAGGCTCCGTGCGAGGTGCAAGGCCTGCTTGAGATTTTCTCGCTTTGCCCCTCCTCCCACTTGTGTGTGCACTCTCTCTCTCTCTTTCAAATCAATGAACAAATCTTTAAAAACCAAACAAATCTTTTTTTAAAAAAAGATTATTTATTTATTTGACACAGAGAGAGAGAGAGCGCACAAGTAGGCAGAGAGGCAGGTGGAGGAGAGGGAGAGAACAGAGGCTCCCCGCTAAGCAGAGAGCCTGACTCGGGGCTCGATCTCAGGACCCTGAGGTCATGACCTGACCCAAAGGCAAAGGCTTAGCCCGCTGAGGCACCTAGGCACCCCAACAAACAAATCTTTTGAAAACAAAACCACGAAGATTAATACTGTTACCTTATGCAGGATTTAAGAGAAAAATAAAACGCTTTGTAGAAAAACTTGAGATCTCTTAGCTTTCATCATATTAGAGGTGGTAAGACCCTGAGAACCATATAACATGTCTGGGTAAAGGAAAAGGATGGAAAATTAGATGAGGGTTACCTCTACAGAAGAAATTACGAAACTGAAGTAAAATTAAAATCTGACACATACCAGGGCAGTATTTCTGGCCAGCACGCAACAAGATTTATTTCATAAGTCAATAAAGAGGAGTGCCTGGGTGGCTGAGTTGGTTAAGCATCTGTCTGCCTTCAGCTAAGGTCATGATCTCGGGGTTCTAGGATCGAGTCCCGCATCTGGGTCCCTGCTCAGACTACTTCTCTTTGTCTCTACTCCCACTCATTGTCTCTCAAATAAAATCTTTTAAAAAAAGATTTTTTTTAAAGTCAATACTGAACACGCATCATCAGCTTTTATTGCTTCTCTTGTAGATTAAAGCATGAAACTTTAAGACCAGATAGAATATTGGCAGCCAGTCCTCTACCTTTCAGGCAGAAGATTAGCAGAACCTGCTCTGGATACTCTGAACAGCATAGGAAAAGAGACTTGAAGATACTGGCTCTTGATATTGATTCCCCAGGAGAACAACCAACCAGATCACTCAAAGCTCAGAGCTGACCCATAGCAACCTACCCTCCACCACTTGCTCAGAGCTTCCGCTCAGTCTGCCTTATTTTTACTTTTTATTCTGAAATAATTTTAGACTTACAGAAAATAGTTCAAAGGGAAACAAAAGTACAGAAGGTTCCTATATATCCTCCAACCAGTTTAATTTAATGTTAACATTTTATAGAACCATGGTTTTATCATCAAGAACAGGAAATTAACATTAATACATAAAATATGGATAGTTAATAACTATTACATATAATACTAAACATAATTAACTAAAGTATAGACCTTATTTGAATTTCACCAATTTTTCCACTAATACCCTTTTTTCTCTTCCAGGATCCAATTCAGTTTTCCACACTGTAATTAGTTATTAAGCGTCTCTAGTCTTCTACAATCTGTGACAGTTTCTGTCTTTCATGGGCCCACTCAGCTTTTTAACCCCATCCCCACCCCACCCCTCCACCTCCGCTCACCGAGAAGAAAACAACTGTGGATTTCCAGATATCCGAGAAACCCTAGGAAGATAAATACCACACAAACAAAAGGAACGAAGGAATGAAGGAAGGAAGAATGGAAGGGAGGAGGGAGGAAGGAAGAAAGGCAGACTCAGAGGAAACAGGACACACAGAGAAGAAAACTTCAAGAAAACTATTAATAACATGCTCAAGAAAAATATGGCAACCACGAAACAGGAACAGAATACTATTTAGAAAATTTTCAGGCACACAAGACAGACTCTTAGAGATTAAAAAATATTACAACAAAACTGTAAGACCTCAACTGAAAGGCCAGAGAATAAACTTGAGGCACTCTCCTGGAATGACAAAGTCCAGGTGGGAGCTGGGCATTAAAAGAAAAACCGCGCAAATGAACACAGGTTTTTAAAATGTGGTATGTGGGGCGCCTGGGTGATTCAGTTGGTTAAGTGCCTGCCTTTGGTTCAGGTCCTGCTATCCAGGTCCTGGGATCAAGCCCCAGGCCAGGCTCCCGGCTCAGCAAGGACACTGCTTCCCTTCTCCCTCTGGCTTTCCCCCTGCTTTTTTTTTTTTTTTTTTTAAAGATTTTATTTATTTATTTGACAGACAGAGATCCAAGTAGGCAGAGAGGCAGGCAGAGAGAGAGGAGGAAGCAGGCTCCCCACGGAGCAGAGAACCCGATGCGGGGCTCGATCCCAGGACCCCGAGATCATGACCTGAGCTGAAGGCAGAAGCTTTAACCCACTGAGCCACCCAGGCGCCCCTTTCCCCCTGCTTTTGCTTGGTCGCTCTGTCAAATGAATTAAAAAAAATCTTAAAAAAAAAATGTGATATATGTTATAAAGAAGAAGCACGGACCACCACATTGAGAGAATATACTAGAGGGTAGAATATGGGGGGTGGGTAGGAGACGGGGTCAGGAACTTCCTCTGATGAAACTAAGACTTCAAGAATGAGCAGACATTAGGCAGATAAAAGTGAGGAAAGAACAGCTCAGCATAGAAAACAGCATATGCAAAAACACTAAGGAGGAAATGGTTTAGGGAATTAGAACACTTGAAAAGCAGGCAGGGAGACCGGAGTGGAGGGGCTGGAGAGCTGGGATGATAAGACAAGGCCAGTGGGTATTAGAGGTCAGCAGTTTCATGGGAAGCCAACAAGAAGTTCTAAGGGGGAGTAAAACGATCCAGTATGCTATTTATTTATTTATTAAAAGATTTTCATTTTAAGTAATCTCTATACCTAATGTGGGGCTCAAACTTACAACCCCAAGATGAAGAGTCTCACGCTCCACCGACTGAGCCAGCCAGACGCCCCCCCACAAGGTGCTTTTTAAAAGGCCACTTGTCTGCAAAGTGTAAGTAGCTGAATGGCTGTTATCACAGTCCCTCTCGTCTTATAGCTGTGTCATAATGTGCTTGATCATTCCTCTATTTTACTGGACATTTACAGTGTTTCCAGTTCTTTGTTAATGGAAGCAATGCTGGAAGAGACATCCTTGAACCTATATCTGTGCCAACATCTCTGGTTATTTTCTGAATATAGATTCCTCGAGGTAGAATTAAATAATTGAGTTTAAAGGTATGAAATTTTCTGGCCATTTTCTAAAGTTGTTTTTTAAAAATAAATATTTTGATTATTAAATATAAAAAATATACTTCACAACTGGGTATCTCCCCATTTATTCAGTTAAATGATAGCCACAGATGATAAAAAGATGAAAAACTTATATTTTTATGTAAACGATACCCCCGTTTATTTGTTTTTTTAAAGTGGTAAGCACTTGAGTCCCCAAAATCAATACTGTCCAACTTCTTGATTGGGATGAGCCACATTTAAAAAAAAAACAACCTGAGAGCAAGCAGGCCGTGCTTGGGAATCAAATGACTACATATTTGGGACATCCTAAAATAGTCTCTATGTAACGTAATCTTCCAAGGGTATATCTATTTGTGGTTGTACTTTTTTATAACAATACATTTTTTTGGTGTTGTTAAAAATACACTCACAAATCTGAAAGAAATGCTTTGTCAGACCGTGTTTCTCCTGACGTGTGTGTTCAGCTCTGCCAAGCAGAGCTGTGGTTCTGCTCTCCCCATTTTCTCTTCTGTTCTCTCCCCTGTGGGCTCTTCACAAGCAAATGTGCCTCTTGCATCTCCTCTCAACCAGCGGCATCACCAAACACAGGCTCCTTTCACCTTTTTTGACCTCCTTCCTGCATATTCTGTCTCTAGGTACACAAACCTCCTCACCTTCGAGTTCTTACATATTTATTTTCTCTTCTAGGATGTGAGCCTTTCCCTCTTTTTCTCCCGCATCTCTTCACCCTCACTTTGGGCTTCCCTCAGACTCTCCTCTCACTCACTCACTGGGACCACTCCTGCCCCAGGTCCTAGTTCAGGGAAATCTGCCAAAGTGGCTGAGGGAATAATTGGGGCAAGGGTTGGGGGTGCAGATGCTTGGATGCTAGGCACGAGGAGGCCAGGTGGCCAGCCAGGGTTTCCCAGGCCACTGTGGCAGGAGGGGGTAGGCCTGAACTAAAGGATGGAGCCGCCAAAGCAGGAGACAGAGGCCGAGTCCTGCTGCTCGACAGCCGGAGTGCATACACAGAAGCCACTAGAAACGCTCTGTGGCCTGGATGGGGTCTGAGAGTTGCCAGTTGGCCATACTGACCTAGACAGCCAATTAAGCTGTGTTCAAGGTCTGCTGAACAGAACAGTCTTTTAAACTAGGCTAAATCCCCTGTTAAGAGTTGCTGATTTTTCTCCCCGTAAATCTTCCAGATTTTCGGTCATAGGAAGAACTGAAAGACAAATCAAGCAAGGGTACTGCAAAATCGGACCCACACTCAACATTAGAGTTACTGTGCTTTTGGAAACAAACCAGGTATTTGGTGAACACTGAAGGATCTAGTAGGTATGCTTGATGAGAATCTGTACTGGGAAGAAATTTAAGATCAAGGTCAGGAATGATTAATATGCATGCAGGAAGTCATCAACATTTAAGCATAAGCAGTATGAATCTCATTAAGTCTTCAATCACTTCCTATTGCCCGAAGGAACTGGTGGTAGTTTAATGATGAAAGCCGTAACATTAAAGTAGAAAACAGTAATAGAAAATGAATCTGACCCTTAGAAAAGGAGCTAGTACAAAGGACCCGTCCACCTGAGCCACTTTTTAAGACTCTCCGACACAGCTGTGGTTTTTTTTCTTTAACGTGCACTGTCTCCTCGTCCCCTAAGCTAGAAGCTTTTGCTGAAAAGTGACTGCTGAAAGAGACGTTCGAGGACCTTCTGCTTTCCTTTTTTTTAAATCCAGGTAATTGATAATCTTTCACACGCTTCCCAACGGGCCATCATAAGGCTGTTTGTCGTGTTGCCTGCCACGGCTGCTATCCGCAGAGAACAGCACCTCCCTCCGCCCCAGCCTTCTCCTGCTGTGTCGCTCACTTACTTTTCTGATTGCTCAGCAATGCCCTGAACAGCTGCTATTCACAGAAAATAAAGTAGGGGAGAAATGACAGAAGACAACAGAGGAGCTTTTGAAATATCAATTCCTAGAGGGGCTGGTTTTCAGCTGTATCAGCCAGTTGGCGAGTATGGTAAGGGTGTTCTTTTCATCCCTGACCTATTTTCATTTGATCTTATAGGGAAATCATAAACTTACTGATGACAGAGACAGAGAATGATGCCCCAAATTCAGCATTATCACACTGCCTAAGAGAAGGATAAATGAGAAAGGATAAACAAGAGTGTGCTATAGAGACTCCAAGTACAAGGGACAAAAGGACCTCAAGGTTAATTTTCCTAAGTTAGTATTTCAGTAATTTATAAGCTTTTTCTGTGAATGTGGTAGAAGTTTTTTAAGATCATGGCTGTATTACCAGTAGCCCTTCTTAGGGGAAAAAATCATTTTAGGAATGCCTACTCTTTCTATCAAAATAAGATTGTAATTGACTTTCACTTTCTTCTTTACGTATCTTCATAATATCTTAATACTACCACTACAAATAGTTAGTAAGCGCTTATTATGTGTCACATGCTGTGCTAAGAGCCAACGGTAGATGGTCCCCAATGACCTGGCCTCCTGGCATTTGCACCCTGGTCTGCCACACTGTGCTGTTCTTTTTTTATTTTTATTTTTTAAGATTATTTATTTATTTGACAGACAGAGATCACAAGCAGGCAGAGAGAGGTGGGGAAGCAGCCTCCCTGCTGAGGAGAGAGCATGATGTGGGGCTTGATCCCAGGAACCTGAAGGCTGAAGGCAGAGGCTTTAACCCACTGAGCCACCCAGACGCCCCCACACTGTGCTGGTCTATGTGTCTGACAGCATACGGCACAAGTGATGGAAGTCACTTCTGAGATTAGGTTATCAAGGACTGTGGATTCTGTCATGTGCACTCTGAATCTCTGTCTCTCAGATCACCAGTTCTAGAAGCAGGCTGCCACGCTGTAAGCAGTCCTCTGTGTAAAGACAGAGGTAGAAAAAATGGGAAGTCTCCCCAAGTAACTGAGGCCTGCTGTGAGCCATGTGAATGAGCCTAGAAACAGGTCTTCCAGCCCCGAACAAGTTGTGAGAAGACTATCTCCAGCTAACAGCTAGCTCAACAGCAACCTTCTGGGAGGTCCAGACCCAGAGGCACCCAGCTAAGCCACGCCCAGGTTCCTGGCCCGCAGAAACTGTGACATGATAAATGTTTGTTGTTTGGGATAACTTTTGTTTTTTTCCCAAAGATTTTATTTATTTGACAGAGATCACAAGTAGGCAGAGCAGCAGGCAGAGAGAAAGTGGGGGGGGGGGGGGAAGCAGGCTCCCTGCTGAGCAGAGAGTCTGATGTGGGGCTCCATCCCAGGACCCTGAGATCATGATCTGAGCCGAAAGCAGAGAGGCTTAACCCACTGAGCCACCCAGGCGTTCCTGGGATAACTTTTAACATGGCAATAGGTGACTCATACCACTACGCAGGCATTACTTTTTAAATCCTCAGAACAGCCTAGTAAGGTCGGTACTTGTCTCATCCTGATTTCAAAAATGAAGAAACTGGAGGCATTCGATTTGGGTTGAGCAGCCACCTCTTGGTTTCAGCTGGGGTCATGATCTCAAGGTCATGGGATCCAGCCCTGGGGTGGGCTCTGCACTCAGTGGGGAGTCTGCTTGAGATTCTCTCTCTTCCTCTGCCCCTCCCCAACCCTGTCTTCATGGAGTTTACATTCTGATTATGAGAATCAGACATAAATACATGAAAGATAGTGATTTGTGTTATGGAGAAAATACAGGGTGATTAGGCCCTACCGCTAAGGTGATGTTTGAGTAGATAATAAAAGAAATGAATTTGTGAGCTGTGTAGATATCTCAAGGAAGAGCGTTAACACGCAGAAGAATGGCAAGTATGGAATGTGCTGGACGTGTTTAAGGAATATCAAGGAAGCCACTGTGACTGAGAAGGACAGCGTGGGAGGATGATGTGTCTGGAAGCCGAATGATGAAAACGTTTTAAGGAGGACAAGGTCAGCTGTGTCAGGCGTTGTTGGGAGTTCTCATAAAATACGGGCTCTTGGGATTTAGTGATTTGTTTGTTTGTTTGTTTGTTTTAAAGAGAGAAGTGATGGAGTCGGAGGATCTACTTTTTAAAAGTAATTTAAGAGAAATTAAAAATGGAGTATAGACTTTTTTGGTTTTGCTCAGAAGTGGAGTTGAGAAATGGGCAGCTAGAGGAAGACACAGGCTAAAGTTAGATACAGTTAGATGTTTTGTTTTGCTTTTGAAACAGAGAAGTTAGAAGTATAAAAATACAAAGACTTTTCCCCCTGAAATCAGGTCAGCAATTCCCGAGAATTGCAATTCTCGGGAATTGCTGACCTGATGAATCACCATAACATACTCTTTAATGAATATTTACTCTGAACGAGAACATTATTATACATGGCCAGAATATAATCATCAAAATTGGAAAACTTTTTTTTTTTTTATTTGTCAGAGAGAGAGAGAGGGAGAGAGAGTGAGCACAGGCAGACAGAATGGCAGGCAGAGGCAGAGGGAGAAGCAGGCTACCTGCCGAGCAAGGAGCCCAATGTGGGACTCGATCCCAGGACGCTGGGATCATGACCTGAGCCGAAGGCAGCTGCTTAACCAACTGAGCCACCCAGGCGTCCCCAAATTAGAAAACTTTATCAATACATTATCACCATTTAATTCTCAGACTCTTAAGTTTTCCCACTTGCCCCCAAATGCCCTTTTTAGCAAAGGGATCCAGTTTAATTAGGATCAGGGCTTCCATCTGGTTGCCCTCTTTTGTCCCTTTCAGACTGGAATAGTTGTTAGCCTTTTCGTGACTTTCTTGATCGTGACACCTTTGAAGATGGCAGACCAGTTATTCTGTAGAATGTCCCTCAGTTTGGGTTTATCGGATGTTTGCTCGTGGTGATTTCAGGTTCTCTTAGCTTTGGTAGGAAAATCACAGAAGTGACATGCAGATCTTAGAGCACCTACTCAGTTTTTAATACATAGTCATTAAACTTCCAATTCTTTCATTTATTTAGTTCTCATTTTATTTAGTGGATTATAAGTTGTTACCGTCATTTATTTTGGTTCCTATATTGTCCCTGATTTGGCCAGTGGCAGCCCAGTTCTTGCTGCTTTCTGTGTTTTCACATGTCCTCCTCCTTACTTGATGACTTCACTCTTTGATTACTTTCTGGAACAGAATATTCCAGGCCTGTCTGTTATCTCCCCCACAGCTCTGGAATCAGCCATTTCTCCAAGAAGCCCTGTTGGGTTTCTTTATTTCTTTCTCCCTCCCGTCCATCCTTCCTTCCTTTCTCTCTCTCTCTCTCACACACCTTCTTTCTTTCTCACTCACCCCCCCTCCCTTTCCTTCCCTTCCCTTTCCTTTCTATTTAAGAAGAAAGTGGCATTTCGAAGCTAAGGGCGAGCAGGTGAGCTCACTGCCGTTAGTGTTCTCACATCAATGAGTGGGCCTTCTCAGTGGACAAAACTTTGGGCTTTCCCTTTCTCTCTTTCCTTTCCTTTCCCTTTCTTTCTTCCTTTCTTTTTCTTTTTTTCTCCCTTTCTCCCTTTCTCTCTCTCTTTCTTTCTTTTTCCCCCTAAAGACTTATTTTTTTTGAGAGAGAGAGAGAGCGCACAAACTGGAGGGGGCAGAGGCAGACGAAGAGAGAATCTCAAGCTGACTCCCGAGTTGAGCTCAGAACCCGATGCAAGGCTCTGTCTCATGACCCTGAGATCACAACTTCAGCCAAAGGACACTTAAGTGACTGAGCCACCCAGGTCCCCCAAACCCCCAAATTATGCACTTTAAATAGGTGAACTGTATGGTCTGTAGATTATATTTTGATAAATTTTTTTTTTTTTTTTTTAAAGAACTAAAAGCCTCCATACTTCTCTACAGCCACACCATCACTTTTCATAAGTTCCCTCTATTGCTAAAATTTGGTCTAAGTCACCATGACTTCCTAGGAGCCAAATTCACTGACCTTTACTGAGCCATCCACAAACTTCCTCCCGAGCCTCTTTTCCTGGCTAGGCTCTTAGTTTCTGTGAATTCCTGTTCTGCTTTGGCAACTCCTCTCCCCTATAAGTCCCCTTTCAACCACCAGAGCCTGTGGATTTCTCTCCCCCTCCTTCCTATAGTTACTGAATTAGTTCAGGACCCCCATCTCTCTGTTTCTGCCAGTTCCTCCCAACTGACCTGCAATGGTTTTTCATTTCTAGTACATCCAGAACACCACCAGCAGCACAATATGAACAGAGACCCCACTTCACATATTTGTCAAAAAAACTCTGCTGCCCATAGCCCTCAGCTGGCCCTCAGGTTTCTCCATGTCCTGACCCTAACCTGTACTGCTAAACATCTCCTATAACTCACCTACACAAACAGGCAGCTCTAGCCCAACACTCTATTCCAGAGCCTTCTAACCATACCTTGATTTTTCCTGTAACCATATGGTTTTCCTAAAACCACTCTGCCTTATGCCCTTAGGAATGGCCCCTCCTCCAGGCCCCCTGTTGACAGCATGAGGCATCCGTCAAGATGCAATTCAACCATCCCTTCTGTGAAGTGCGCACTCCCCATCCAAATGAGCTTTCCTTTCGCTTATTCTCAGAGCCCCGTTATGTTTTGCACCGTTAACTGTATCACACTGCTTCCTTCAATTAAATTAGAAACTGTAGTTTCTATGAGCCCATTCAGAAGTCACCTCCGTCATGAAACTGCAGACTACCCCAAACCTTCCAGTTCTCTCACTTTTCATTCCCATACACCTGTTCTTTGACCTCGCTGATAATTCTCATCTTAGAACAACTGCTTTCTCCCCCCACCAAACTATCAACCTCTTCTCTTTTTACTGCTATATCTTAGATTATTAATTCATTATAATAGAAATGGGCCCAGAAACAAACAAAATAGACAGGCTCCATATCCTTAGGAAACTTACAGCCTACGGCAGACTCTAGAATTCATTAAATCAATCCCTCTCTTGCCAACCACCCACTTCTCTTACTCCCTGGTCTTTCTAGGGCATCCAACTGGAAAACTCCAGTCAATTCCACTATCTACCTTCACTCATTCCTACACCCAAGATGATACCCATTCGGAGAAAATCACGCAATGGCAATGAATGGGGCCATTACAAATACACTCCCTCTGATTTCACTTGGATCTCAACATTGCTGGGCAATCCTTCTATTACCTCTTATCAGTTTCCTCACCTATTTCCCAATCCCCTACCTCACTTCACCTCCGATCTCTGCAAACAGGTACAGAAAGAAAAAGTCATTGGAGGGATGAGGAGTTCCTTCAATTTTCTGTTCCCTCTTCCACTTGAAGAACTATCTACATGCATATTATTTCCTCCAACCCTAAGGGAGATGTCTAGTGTCTTCATCTCTTCTTACACATGGACTCGGCTGTCTCATTCAGCTGGCCCCCAAATCCTGTATATTTACTGGAAAAAGTAGCTGGCTCCATCCCCCTCTCTGGCTACTCCCTAGCTCTTACCCTGCTTGCTTACCATATTAAACGAGCGAAGCTCCCAGAGGCTGCAGAGATTCTCATCTCTCTCTGCCTTTGGACACCCCCTCTGTCTCTAGAGTCCTTCATCTGACCAGACCCTCCTTGCACAGCAAGACTCAATCCAGTCTTCTCCTCGTGAAGCTGAGGAATCTTCGGTCTATACTGGGTGATCCCACTGCACCCTTTCCTCACCTCTGTCTCTGTCTCTATCTTACTCTGTTGCAGTAACTGACTTACATGTCAGATTCCCCTGAAAGAGTGTGAAATCATACAGGACAAGAACATGGATTCCAAGTCTATGACAGTGTTAGTGTCACCATTCTTCATTCTCTAGATTCCTTTTGTGTTTCCACAACCATGTGGATCAAACCTCTCTCCCTGTTAATTTGTATACTACTGCTTTGTGATCAGAGAATGTAGTTCGTATCATTTTTTAATTTGTAGAACTTTTTGAGGTTTTAATGGTATAACATCAAATTTTATCCAATTTCATGTGTATTTGTAAAAAAATCTTTAATCTGAGGTATCAAATTTATTATTAAATCAGACTTACTGATTTAATCAGACATTCTGAACTTCAGTAAACTTTTTACATCTACTTAACTTGCCAAATTAGAGGCATGCTTAAATTTCCCACTATGATCATGGTTTTATCCTTTTGCTTTTAACAGATCTTGCTTTATGAATTTTAACATTTGATTAATAAAGATTCATTATTAATAACTATATAGAAACAACATTAACTAGATACTTTTTGTTCATTCATTCAAAAAATCTTTATGAAATGCTTATTATGTGCCAGGCACTGTTCTAGGTACCTGGGATACATTGGGGAAAAAAAACAAACAAAACTCCTCTCCTTATAGAACTTGCATTTTGGTGGGGAAGATGAGCAACAGCAACAAAAATGACAAATAAGTAAATCATACAGTGTGTTAGAAAGCATTAAGTGCTGTGAGTAGGGCCTTATAGGCTATTATAAGGACTTTGGCTTTTACTCTCAGTAAAACAGGTTTTGAACAAAAGAGTGAGATGATCTGACTGACATTTTTTAAAGTTCAGACTGGCTCTAGTATTGAGAATCAAGTTGAGGAGGGCAAGGGTAGAAACAGGGGGACCAGCAGTGGGTTATTACAGTAATCCTAGTAAGAAACAAAAGAGTGTGGTGACAGGGCGGGGGGTGACAAAATGCATTCTGGGTATATCTTAAAGGTAGATTAAACAGGATTTTTTGGCAGATTAGGTACAGAGAGAAAAAGAAAGGAACTGGGGGATGATTCAAAGGTTTATGGTCTGAGAAACTGACAGA
This sequence comes from Mustela nigripes, assembly GCF_022355385.1. Taxonomy (NCBI): domain Eukaryota; kingdom Metazoa; phylum Chordata; class Mammalia; order Carnivora; family Mustelidae; genus Mustela; species Mustela nigripes. The sequence goes on along the minus strand of NC_081559.1, from coordinate 67,265,834 downwards.
CAAAATTACCATCAACTAAGGGTAGGGAAGTTCTTGGAATGGAACAAATTTTAGGGAAGAGATTATAAGTGCAGTTTTGGAGTTTTGAACATGTTGATTTTGAGATGTCTATTAGACATCCAAGTGGAAATGTTCAGTAGGCAGTTGTATATACAAGCCTAGAATTTAGGAGAAAGGTCTTGGCTGAAGGCATAAATATGCAACTTGTTAAATTAATGGATCATAGGACTGATGAGGTCATTAAGGGAATGGTGATTGTCCAGAGAGTGTCCAGAGTGTTCCGGTTACCTCTTTGTTCTGTCTGATGCTTTTTGCCCTAAATTCTCTTCTGCTCCATGATAATATTGCTACTTTGCTTCTTTTCAATGAATATTTCTCTATTGACAAACTTGACCTTGGGTTAATTTGCTAGCTCAGTTCTCCTGGAAACCTGGTAAAGATGAAATGTCAACACCATATTAAGTACTATCACTTATGACAAAAATTACTCCAGATTGATAAACTTCATTGAGGCTATGAATAAATTTTAAATAATCTGCAAGAACCTATACTTGTTGTGTGTGGTGACTCTAAGATTTACAGGAGATATGAACATGTACATGCCTGCATGTATTCCCAAGTGGCTCTTTGTGGGCCCTCTACTGAAAATTAGTTAAAATCAGTTATTGCTAGCTATTACATACTATAAACTGTTCCGGTTACCATTGCTGTATAACAAGTTAATCAAAACTTGACAGTGCAGAAGAAAAAAGCCTAGTAATTTATTATGCTCCCGGATTATTTGGGCCAAGAATTCAAAAATGAATGTCTAAGGCTGCCTGAGGTCTAAGGGCCTTAGTCAAGAAGACTTGAAGGCCGAGGATGATGTAGTGGTTGAAACTGGAACCCTCTGAAGGCTCATTCACTCATATGTCTGGTACCTGTGATCGGATGACTCAAAAACTAGGTCTCCTGACCAGACCACCTTCACAAAGCCTCCCCAAATGGCTTGGCTTTCTCACAGCATGGTGGCCCCAGGGAAGTGGGGTTTTTTATAAGACAACTCGGGCTCTAAGCATGACTGTTCCAGTGAATAAGCCAAAAGCTGCAGCCCTTTTCATCCCCTTTTATGACAGCCTTGGAAGTCACACAGCATCACCTCCCCCATTCTCTTTCGGTTGAAGCAGTCACAGGGCAGCCCAGGATCAAGGGAGTGGACATAGACCCTACTCTTCCATGGGAGGAGTATCAAAGAATTTTAATAATCTAAGGGAAATGCTTTTTTTTTTTCCCCCCAGATCACATCTTACTTCAGGAAATTAATGAAAGCCATGCATATTTTCTAGCAGAAATCTGCTTATATAGATAAAATTTTGCATATATCTGGGAAGTTCATTCCTTGTCCCCCCATTGTATTCAAGAAACAGCCTTAGATTGTCACAACTGACACTTATCCCATGAGGAAGGACTCCTATGTCCACTCCCCCCAATTCTGCGCTGCCTTGTGATTACTTCAACCAATGGAGAACACCTGCCACAAGGAAAGGGGCATTTCTTTTTTTTTTTTTTTTTTAAGATCTTATTTATTTGACAGAGAGAGAAACAGCAAGAGAGGGAACACAAGCAGGGGGAGTGGGAGAGGGAGAATCAGGCTTCCTGCTGAGCAGGAAGCCCCACATGGGATTCAATCCCAGGACCCTGGGATCATGACCCAAGTCAAGGCAGATGCTTAATGAGTGAACCACCCAGGCGCCCAGGGCATTTCTTAAGCTAGGTGTTGTCACAGGTTCTCTCATTTAATTTTCGTTTGGCTTAGATGACTTTATACCCTGTCCTTTTTTTTTTTTTTTTTTATTTTTTTTTTTTTTAAATTTTTTTTTTTTTTTTTTATAGAGGGAATCACAAGTAGATGGAGAGGCAGGCAGAGAGAGAGAGAGAGGGAAGCAGGCTCCCTGCTGAGCAGAGAGCCCGATGCGGGACTCGATCCCAGGACCCTGAGATCATGACCTGAGCCGAAGGCAGCGGCTTAACCCACTGAGCCACCCAGGCGCCCTACCCTGTCCTTTTTTTTAACAGATGAACCAAGTAGAATTCAGAAAATTTAAGTTATTTTTTAAATAGACTTTATTTTCATTTTTTAAAAAAAGATTTTATTTATTTATTTATTTGACAGAGAGAGAGAGAGCGCATGCACAAACAGGCAGAGCTGTAGGCAGAGGGAGAGGGAGAAGCAGGATTCCCGTTGAGCAGGAACTCAACTGAGCCACCCAGGTGCCCCAAGAAGCATATATATTGTAAGCACAGGATCTGACATTTCACTAGATACAAAAGTGAGTCTCTTGCTAGAGTGTGAATGACTAATAGTATGAGACTCAACTTGCAACAAGCTCTGGGAGATATTCAATTCTTTCTCACCTTATAATCTTCTACTCTAACATTAAGTTATAGTAAGAATTCCCTAATTCATTTTGTAAAATGCTACTTCTGTCAATAGCTTTCGGTTTTCTACCTTGAATCTTGCAATCCTGCCTTAGGATTCTGTTTCAATGCTACATGATCCTCATATATATTTTCATAAAATTAAAGAAGTAGATACACAATTAAAAATAAATCCACATTATTCTAAACAACTCATTGGTCACTTATGAACGGTAAACTTGTTGTTTAAAAAGCGGTGAACAGGGGTGCCTGGGTGGTTCAGTGGGTTAAAGCCTCTGCCTTCCACTCAGGTCATGATCCCAGGGTCCTGGGATCGAGCCCCCCATCGGGCTCCTCTGCTCAGCAGGGAGCCTGCTTCCCTTCCTCTCTCTCTGCCTGCCTCTCTGCCTACTTGTGATCTCTGTCAAATAAATAAATAAAATCCTAAAAAAAAAAAAAACAACCCCAAAACTGGTGAATAAAGAGAGCAAATCAAGCATTTAACTTTCCAGGATGAGGTCTATCAGGGTAAATACTCGATGAGGAAGTTTCTCTCTGTAGACATTTTTCAACAATAAATCAAGAAGGAATGATGGAATTAAAATACTGCCATTTTGCAAACTCCAATGACCTAATGGAGCCAAGTAATGATCACTGGTGGCCTCTAACATCTCAAAAAGCAACACCCTACGAAGTTTTCTTCCCCCTACCCCACCCCCCCAAAAAGTCTAACCTAAATCAGGTCAGGCCTTAGATCTAACAGTGATTTTACAGAGGAACATTCTAAATGACCCCATTAGATATACAATCCACAAAATCCAGAATGTGGAAAGCTCCATAGGGCAGACATACTAACCAGTTGCTTCAACAAATAAATTTCAAGGAAAAAAGTACTGAAAAGTGGGAAAGTAAACCTATAGGTTAAAAAAAAAAAGTGACTTTCTCTCCTGGTCATGTTGACATAACTGTTATCAGAATTCCCTCCTGTCCTAAACAACTAAATTAACTAGACAAAACACGAAGGAACTATTTTTTAGCACTGGATATTGACCACTGCAAATGGTGAACCTTGAGGGTAAACAAATACACAACGTAAATCCAGACTGTCTCCAGTGTTCTGCTTGGGGAAACCATTCTAAATGGCGGCCTTTGGGAGGTGTAAGCTGAACAGCCACAGCACCTCGCTGCTGAGTTAGGGAGGCAGAGTTCTGGTTGCTGACGCTGCTGGAATTTGTGTGTCAGGGTACTGGAAGGGAGGCCGAAGGTCTACCAAATGGTTGCTGCTGTAGGCTGAGTGTGAACAGAGATTCTAGAGACTGGGGGGCTGAGAGAAGTTGGGGTCCAGCTCAAACAGAGTCGAGAGACCTCCCTGGAGCTGAAAAGGCATTCAAATGAGACGTCAGAAAGATCACGCCTTAGGAGTAAGAATCACACAATAGCAGAGCAAAGGGGGGCAAAGTAAGACCTGGCTCACCATTTTTGCAAAGAAAATGTTATTGGAAAATAGCTACACTTACTTGTTTAGTACAATCTATGCAGCTTTTGCACTATATTGGCAAGCTGAAGAGTTGCAAGAGAGGCGACAGGGTCCACGAAAGCCTCGGATATTTACTACCTGGCCCTCTCTAGAAAAAGTTTTTGACCTCTGCACTAGAGGAAGGGCTACACTCTAGGTCTAAGGGCAAAACAAACAGATTCACTCTAACGAAGAATAAAACTAAGGCTTGTGGAATCAAAAAGATTTGCCAGTAATTTAACTGCCTGTCAGAACAAAACTCAACATATTTAAAGAAAAACAACATAACCTGTACAAGGAATTATTCATGATGTCCCATATATAATTCCACATTAGATAACATTTAAAGAAGCAGAAAAATGTGACCCACAGTCAAGGGGGGGGGAGAAGCCCTCACCTGCGCCCACCCCAAGCCAGGGGTTCTCCACACACCCAGCATTCAGTGAGATGCACCATGCACTGATGATAATGCAGTGGACAAGGACAGAGGGATGGTGGCCAGGCCAGACTGGAGCTAGTGCTTCTGGCCCTGTGCCTACCCACACAGACTTATTCAAATCAAATAGCTGTTGCACTCTCTCTTCTTCTTCTTCCCCTTCTCCTCCTTCTCCTTCATCTCCTTTTTTTAAGTTTTTATCCATTTATTTGAAAGAGAGACAAAGATAGCAACAGAGAGTACAAGTGGGGAGGAGGGAGAAGCAGGCTCCCTACTGAGCAAGGAGTCCAACACAGGGCTCCATCCCAGGACCCTGGGGCCGTGACCCAAGCCAAAGGCAGATGCTTAACTAACTGAGCCACCCAGGCACTCCTTTCTCTCTGTTTCTAAAATAAATAACTAAATAAATCTTTAAAAAACAACAACAGCAACAACAACAACAAAAAAAAACAACTCAATCAGAATACCTATATTTGGAATGCTTTCTGTTCTTAGTCAATAATTTTAGATAGTTAGAATCTGATCCAAACCCTACCGTGGGCTTGGCTCTGGAGAGTAAATCTTTCCACAACTGCCTCAGCGCACAGAGAGCTTTTTAAAAATAGACCCTCTAACGGCGCCTGGGTGGCTCAGTCATTAAGCGTCTGCCTTCGGCTCAGGTTATGATCCCAGCATTCTAGGATCGAGCCCCACATTGGGCTCCCTGCTCAGTGGGAAGCCTGCTTCTCCCTCTCCCGCTTCCCCTGCTTGTGTTCCCTCTCTCACTGTGTCTCTGTCAAATAAATAAATAAAAATCTTAAAAAAAAAAAATAGATCCTCTCTAAGGTCTTTTGTTTGTACGGTCACATGCTAAAGCTTAGATGTTCCAATATCTAACATGGCAACAGTAGTCTTGATAACCAAAGTCATTTTCTCCCATCTTCAGGAACCCACAGTGGAACAACCATATCCAACAGATTTTAAGTGCTCTGTGTGTGAATGAACCTTCCTTTTTGTTTCATATCTGACTGCCATTTATCTATTTCAGGTTACACATTATGTTTGTGTATTTATACTTTGATTCAGAGTAACTTCTCATGTTATAGAATTGATCTGCCTTGAACACAAACTATAAATTAAAAGAAATGGTTGAGAGAAAAGAAAACCAAAGTCAGAGTCAGTAAAATAGGAACAGACCCTGAAATCACCAAGACAACAGAATTAACAGATAAGGACTTTAAAAATGGTTACTAAAAATATGTATGTTCAAGTACTTAAAGGAAAAGGTAGACATAATGAGTGAACAGCTGGGAAATCTCAACAGAGAAATGGAAACTGTAAGAAAAGAACCAGTCGAAAATTCTAGAACTGATATGTAGAATATATGAAGAAAATAAAAAGGGCTCCCTGTCTTTCAGAGATACATAATGAAAAATCCACAGATGAAATTATATAATATCTGGGATGTGCTTCAAAACAATCCAGTTCCATGGAGAGAGTGGCTAGGGGTAAAGATAAATCAAGAGCGGCCGTAAGTTGGTGATTATTATAACTAGTGATAGGTATGTGGGAGTTTATTTTACCGTTCTCTCTCCTTTATGTATATTTGAAATTCTCCATGTTCCAGGGTACCTGGGTGGCTCAGTCAGTCAAGTGTCCGCCTTCAGCTCAGGTCATGATCTCAGGGATCTTGGAACTGAGCCACCAAGTCCAGCTGGGCTCCCTGCTCAGTGGGGAGTCTGCTTCTCCCTCTGCCCCTCCCCCTCACCTGCACATGTGTGCACACTCTCTCTAGCAAATGAGTAAATAAAATCTTAAAAAATGAAATTCTCCATGTTCAAGAGCTAAAAAAGAAAATCCAATCTCCACAAGAAAAAGTTGTTTTAACTGTAAAATAAGATGTTCAAGTGAAGCTCTGTACACATATTTTTATCCTTCCATCTTTGTCAAATTCCCTAAGATACATTTCATTCACTCTGCATCTTCAAAGATTTCCAATGCTTGGGAAAATGGGAATTTCATAGTATTTGGGATATTTTCTCTTTCTCTCTCTCTCTATGACATATGCAAAAGGTGCAAGGGTTTACTTCTATCAGCTTCCTTCATCTCTCCTATGGCTATACTGCTTAAACTTAGACACACACAAAGATACTGCTGTTTTATTTTACAAAATGAGATTATATTAAACTGTCCTATAACTTGCTTTTTCCAAACAATATAAGTTTTAGACATCATTCCATGTCAACAAATACAGGTCATCATTATGGTTGATGGGGCACCTGGGTAGCTCAGCCGATTGAGCCTCTGCCTTCAGCTCAGGTCAGGGTCTCAGGGTCCTGGGATCGAGCCCGCTTTGGGCTCTCTGTTCCTTGGGGAGCTTGCTTCCCTCACTCTCTCTGCCTGCCTCTCTGCCTACTTGTGATCACTCTCTCTGTCAAATAAATACATAAAATCTTTTTTAAAAAGTCATCGTTGTTGTTGTTGTTGTTTTTTAAATGACTGCAGGTATTCATCACTGAGGGTCTACAGGTCCTGCACTGTGCACTGAGATTTTATAATTTCAATGGGAGACAGGAACTATCTGTGCTATAGAAGGCTGTTTCAAGCAGAGGAAAAACATAAGAGCCTATATGGCTTTAGGAACATGCCTGACTTTAGAGAATTTAGGACCATGATTTTTTTTTATTAAGTATGTCTTAATCCATGAGTAACAAGCTGTATTATAAGAGGGCTGGGAAAGTATTTGTTAAAAAAATATCCTACTAGCAAAAATCCATTTCACTCTCTGGCTGTCAACATGAATAGAGATTAAGTCACAGGAAGCTCCTTATTATAATACCATTTTCCAAACTGCACATAGACCACATCTCAAAACCGAATTCTAACTTGGTTTGGCAAAACTGAAGATACATTTTTCTACAGAAGTTATACAAGATAGGAAGGATCTCAGGTCAACTGACAAAAGTTTAAAGTACTTAATTCATGATGTACAATAGCCCCTCCCTGACCGGGAGGATAAATTTTTGAAAAACCATTATGGAAAGAGAATTCTCAGTGGAAAAATTGATGGCTTTAGAGTCACAAAAGAACAGAAGCACTTGTAAATATCTCTTAAATTTGTTAAACTAAAAAAAATGAATAATGAAATATTAGTAGCATTATATGCATCTTAAATTATAGTATGGTAATGAATAATAACATATTCTACTTGAATATATTATGTAATATTTGGATAACAAAAATGCTCACTATATAAAATTCAAACACATCAAGCACAAAAAAGTAAAAATCAGTCCAATCTCTCAATCTAGAAATGACAACTATGAACATTTGGGTGAACATATTCTATATATCTCTTTGTGCATATATGCACAAGAAAGCAAAGAAAGGGGGGCGCCTGGGTGGCTCAGTGGGTTAAGCCCCTGCCTTCGGCTCAGGTCATGATCTCAGGGTCCTGGGATCGAGTCCCGCATCGGGCTCTCTGCTCAGCAGAGAGCCTGCTTCCCTCTCTCTCTCTCTCTGCCTGCCTCTCCATCTACTTGTGATTTCTCTCTGTCAAATAAATAAATAAAATCTTTAAAAAAAAAAAAAAAGAAAAGAAAGCAAAGAAAGGTACTTTTACATAAGGGAGATGCACTGTTCTATACCCTGTTTTTTTCCCTCAATATGTATCAATGACTAAGTCTATACTCTTTTTTTTCTTTAAAGATTTATTTATTTATTTGACAAAGAGAGAAAGCATGATCAGGAGGGGCAGAGGGAGAGGAAGAGGAACTCTCAAGCAGATTCTGCACAGAGTGTGGAGCCCCACTTGGGTCTCAAACTCAATACCCTGAGATCATGACCTGAGCCAAAACCAAGAGTCAGACACTTAACTGAATGAGCCACCCAGGTGCCCCTTGACATCATCTTTTCTATCAGCTGCATAGCACTCCAGTGAATGGATGAACCACAATTTATGTAGCCATTCTCTTACCAATGGACATTTCAGATTCTGTCCAATATCACCAATATACAATCTTGTTCAAGCACCTTTGCATACTCATTCTATTGTTCTCTTAGGATAAATTCCTAAAAGCAGAATTGTTAGGTAAAAGGCGCGTATACCTTATATCTCGAAGACATTGCCACACAGCCCTCTGGAAAGACCAGACTATTCCACACACCCACCAGATGTGTCTTCCTTAGAGTTTCTGCCAGACTTGCCAACAGTCTGCCATCTCCTCTCACAGCATCAACTCCTTCCACATGGCTTGTTTCCACAGCAGGATGGAGCCGAGGTGCAAGGGTTTACTTCCATCAGCTTCCTTCATCTCTCCTATGGCTACACTGCTTAAACTTCAAGCACTTCTCTTTTAGATTTCTTCCCTTTCCCCCATTTCAGTTTTTTTTCTTTCTAATTATAAGTCTGATTCACAATTCAAATAACCTGGAATGAATTTTTCACAGTTGCCAAGAAAGATACACAGAAGTAAAATTGTCTTACATTATTCTTGGAGAGAGATGGAATCTAAAAAAGAAAGTGAAAAAGAAAGGAAGGAAGAAGGGAGGAAGGAAAAAAATTCACTATCTAGGCCTGTTATGTGAAGGAAACTGACATTTTTATTTATTTTTTTAAAAGATTTTATTTATTTATTTGACAGAGAGAGAGATCACATGTAGGCAGAGCAGCAGGCAGAGAGAGAGAGGGAGAAGCAGGCTCCCCACTGAGCGGAGAGCCCAATGCGGGGCTCGATCCCAGGACTCTGGGACCATGACCTGCACCGAAGGCAGAGGCTTAACCCTCTGAGCCACCCAGGCGCCCTGGAAACTGACATTTTTAAAAAAGATTTTTATTTATTTGACAGAGAGAGAGAGAGTGAGAGAGGGAACACAAGCAGGGGAAGCAGGTGAGGGAGAAGGGGAGAAGCAGGCTTCCCACTAAGCAGGGAGTCCGATGGTGGGGCTCGATCCCAGGACCCTGGGATCATGACCTGAGCCGAAGGCAGACGCTTAATGACTGAGCCACCCAGGCATCCTAGAAACTGACATTTTGAGATACTTATTCTTTAGGCCTACTGTACAACTTCTGTGCACAAATATTTCTGTAGGAGGTTGCAATTTGAAAGGGTTTTCATTCAGTTATGAAACTGAGTACTTACCATGTCCAGACACTGTGCTCCAGGCCTTGCGGAGACAGATAAAGAAGGTAAGACACACTTGTAAGAAGCTCCCGTTCTAGCAGTGTGACAGGGGTGTAAACTAATATTTTCTACAGAAGTATATATACTTTGATGTCAGGTGACAAGTGTTCTGGTAAAGGTACACCCCAAGTGCTATATAAGCAGAGTGAGTTAGTTTGGCTGGGCAGAAGAAAGCAAGCTTAAAGGAGAGATGGAATTTACGTGTGGCCTTGAGGGATGAATGGTTTGTCAGGTGAAAAAGGACATTGCAGGAGCACAGTTAAGGATGCACACAACTGTAAACCTTAGCAGCAATATGAAGAAAGGGAACTGACAGGAGATGAGGCTGCAAAGATTAAGTAGTGTGCTGGAGCTGGCCTTGCACGCTAAGGGACTTTAATCACAGCAAAGAAGAGCTCCCAGAAGTTTTTAATCAGGGAAGCATCATAATCAGATCAGAATTTTAGAGACAGAACTGTGGTTGTGGGGAAGAAGATGGACTTGGGGTGGAGACCAGTTACAAAGGCCCTGTCTAGCCAAGGAATGGTAAAGACTTGTACTTAGACTATGCAGAAAACTGGAGGGATCCAAGGAATAGGATGTGCACCAAGTAATGTAGAGAATTATTGAATCATTATATTGTACATCTGAAAGTAACATAACGCTATAGGTTAATTATACTTGAATTAAAAATAAGTAAATAAATAGCTCGGGGGGGATGGGATTTACTGGGGTGTCTGGGTGGCTCAGACAGTTATGTGTCTGCTTTTGGCTCAGGTCATGATCCCAGAGTCCTGGGATTGAGCCCTGGGTTGGGCTCCCTGCTCAGCAGGGAGCCTGCTTCTTCCTATCCCTCTGCCCCTTGCTTGCATGCTCTCTCTCTCTCTGTCAAATACATAAATAAAATCTTAAAATAGTTATATCTTAAAAAAAAAAAGAGAAATGGGATTTACTAACTTACTGGACAGAGAAATGTTTAAAAAATTGTGGGGACCAAGAGAACTCAAATGCTTTTACTTAGATACAGACTGAATGGCAATACCATTGATGGAGATAGAGTCTATAGGCCTAGAAGAAGTTGTGGAGAAAAATACTCACTTCCATGTTGGATCTGTTGAGTTTAAGGGCCCTATGAGACATCTAGGAAAAGATACCGAACAGAGAGCTGGACTGCAGCTGGTGCCCAATTCCAGCAGACACTCTGTTCAACTTTTAAAAAATCATCTAGATTTGACAGTCATTAAGGTAGATAAATTTGGTGACAACAAAGAGAGAAAGCAGCAATGGAAGTTCGGGACAAAATCCTGGGGAACAATAATATTTAGAAACCCAACAGTAGAGCCTAGAGAAAGTCTGGGAAAATCAGAGAGGTGGAAGACAAACCAGGAGAGACTGGCTCATGAAAGTGACCAGAGAAAGTATGTCCCACTTATTTGTCTTCCCCATTTCTTCCCGTACAAAGGATCCATAAAGGTGACCTTTCCTGGCCACTAAATCTCTCCCTGGTGACACATTTTCTGTCCCTTTTCTAATCAGAAGATCCCGCTTTTAGTTGTTACAGCACTGTGGGATATAATGGAATGGGTTATAAGAACCAATAACCCAACCTGGCTTCCCTATAGCTGTCTTTCCCAGGATTGTCTGAACCACCATTCGTCAAAATCATGACCCCCCCCCAAAAAAAAAGATTAATATGTTATTTCTGTAATCTGCAGGGATTATATACATACACACACATATATGTGTACATCATATAATATGCATGTGCCTGTGTGTTTTGGTTCCTCCTCCATCTTGACTATCTCCCCAGATTCTCTTCACCATTACCTGTGGTACACAAGAAAGTCTAAACAACAGTATTTCTTGCCAAAAGAGGAAACAGAAAAGTAACTCAATTAGTAAACAGAATTTGGCCTGGAGCCCAGATCTTAAGAGATGTAAATTGCGGCTCTTTTCACAGGGTTGGGCTCTCCTGTTGACTTCCACTCTAACAACCAACCAGTCCAAAATACTGCTTACATCATTTTCTTCTTGCACATATCTCACTTCAAATCTTCCTCTGGCTCCTCTTAGAATCTGTGCGGCCGTAGTCATATTACTTAACCTCTCTGCCTCACTTTTCTCATCTGCAAATCAGGAGTAACGCCTAACTCATTGGGTTTTATTTATTTTCTTTTCACAGTACAGTGTTCCTTTGTTTAGTTATAATCTTAAATCTTTTTTAGAAGATTTTATTTATTTATTTGACAGAGAGAGATCACAAGTAGGCAGAGAGGCAGGCAGAGAGAGAGGAGGAAGCAGGCTCCCTGCTGAGCAGAGAGCCCGATGCGGGACTCGATCCCAGGACCCTGAGATCATGACCTGAGCCGAAGGCAGCGGCTTAACCCACTGAGCCACCCAGGCGCCCTAATCTTAAATTTTTAATTCAAAAAATATGGAACGCTTTACGAAATTGCATATCACCCCTGCCCAGGGATTACACGCTAACCTCTGCATTGCATCGTTTCGATTTTAGTATAGGTGCTGCTGAAGCACGCACTAACTCATTAGGTTTTATTTTTTGTATTTTATTTTTTTAAAAGATTTTATTTATTTACTTGACGGAGAGAGAGAGAGATCACAGGTAGGCAGAGCAGAAGGCAGAGAGAGAAGGGGAAGCAGGCACCCCGACCGAGCAGAGAGCCCCCTGCGGGGCTGGATCCCAGGACCCTGAGATCACAACCTGAGCCGAAGGCAGAGGCTTAACCCACTGAGCCACCCAGGCGCCCCAGCTCATTAGGTTTCAAAAGGTAGCTAGCATATGTAAGGTCCTGACACTGCATCATGTACTTCTGTGCTATGGTGATTGATATGGATTGTGTAAGACTGATGATTCAGTCATCAGTCTTGAACCCCTGAAGCAAATAATACATTATATGTAAATTTTTTTTAAAAGCACTTAATAAACGGTAGCTATTTACTATGAAAATAATATTTACCTCACTGGGCTTCTGATCCTATATGCCTGACACCTCAAAATATGTTAGTTCCTCTCTTTCCCAATCCTTGAGACAACTTCTTAGATCTTTCTAACCAAGATTCAGAACAAATCTGGGACGCCTGGGTGGCTCAGTTGGTTAAGCAGCTGCCTTCGGCTCAGGTCATGATCCCAGCGTCCTGGGATCGAGTCCCACATCGGGCTTCTTGCTCGGCAGGGAGCCTGCTTCTCCCTCTGCCTCTGCCTGCTATTCTGTCTGCCTGTGCTCGCTCTCTCTTCCTCTCTCTCTCTCTGATGAATAAATAAAATCTTTAAAAAAAAAAAAAAAAAAAAAAAAAGATTCAGAACAAATCTAACAAGGATTCCCCTAATTTCCCTGCAAAAGTATCTGCATATTTACTGAAGTCTCACCACTCATGCAAGGGTAACACCTACTGAGAGCTACTCCCGCGTGATTTCTTCTCCTCTTCACTTTAAGTCACTGTGACAGAATAATCACATGTTGCAAGTTTCCCCCAAAGATGTATTGTATCATGCCAATAGATACAACAAACACCAATTGCTTTCTCTGTGGCAACTGGGTATCCAGGCGCATTCCCGAGTTACCGTAGGTTCATCTCTCCACAGCCAAATAAGTAAGTTTGCTACACTAATCATACAACTGACGTGGGGAAGAAGACTCCAGTCAATGTCCCATAAACCTCAAGGGGTGACTGCGAATAGATGCCACGCAGTGACGCGGTCCAGGCAAATGACGAGTGAATAAATGTGTCTGTTCCTGAGGCGTGTCCCTGTGTCAGCCTGTGTGTCTGCGTGTATCGTTACAACTGAAAGTAACATCCGTGTGCGCCGAAATGTTTGAGCGCGGGGGTGTAACCCCTTTGAACCCGGGTGCTTAGCGAGAGAGCTACCGAGCAAAACCCCGCGGGACTGTTCTCCAGGTGCTTACCTCTGCGGACGAGCAGGTGGACGCCGCTGGGCGCCGCCATGTTAACGCCGATCACGTGGTCGCGGAGCACTCCTTAGCCGTCCCGTCCCGCCCCGCCCCGCCCGCAGGAACTGTCCAGTCGCAGCCCTGCCGAAAACTGGAGGCGCCCGGGCCACCCCCGGGGAGCGCGCGTGCGCGCGGGGGGCTGACTGCGGGAGTCCCGGCAGCGAAGCGGCTCCGGCACTGGGGCCAGCAGGGGAACCAGCGGCCCGCCGAGCCCGCTCCGGCCGCGAGAGGCGGGCTCCAGCCACGGTTCGCGCGCTCGCTCAGAGCCCCTGCGCCCAGGTGGGATGGAAGAAGCGTGTCAGGTAAGCGTGGCATCCAATATTTGTAGCATCAACATTTTGGTGCATGGAAACGTGAAGTCGGGAGGAAAAAAATAAAGCACAATCTAGCGTTCAACATAGCACTTTGCATCGTCGGCCACTCTGTTGCAATTTCCCTGGATTGAGTTGAAAGGTAAAATTTGGTTCAAAGTCACCAGCTGCCCCTTTGCTGTCCCAGAAATTACATTACTCAGCAGAGACTCCAGACAAGACGGGAATCTCTGTGCAGCTGCAAAACCAATTCTGGGTACCCCAGTGGATCTCTTCCGGGGACTTCTCTTTCCCCAAGGACACTTCCCGCTCAACGATATTAACTGGAGTCTTAGTCCTAGATTTGACTTTTAAGAATGGGAGGATGACGTCTGCCAGTGGCGCTGCCGAAAGATGAAGCCTACAGAAGGCCAATTGTGAGACAAGTGAGGGTGCTGTTGTATCCCTAGTGATGACGGTGCCCATTCTTACCAAATCCACTTTTCCTCTTAGCTGCATTTTGGGGCAGATTTCCATCCTGTCAATTTCAGGTATGATTGATCTTGGTAGCCTGGTGCCAGGCAAAGAATCTGGTATTTAAGGAATGTCTGGTGAAGGAATTCAGTTCTCCACGGAATCAGTCAAACCAAGGATTTCCCGGTTTCCCAGACTTAATGCAGTAAAGACTGATAAGGATCCTTGGTGATTGTGTGTGGTGTTCCCTAATTAATTTTTAAGAATTTAAGTACACACTTGATGAAACATGCAGACGATTCAGAAATGAATAAAGGAAAAAAGCCCAGGTCCCCTTCCTAACCCTCTCTGCACACCACAATCCTACTCTCCAGACAGCCACTGTGTACATCATTCTGTACCTTTTACAGGCAAATATGTGTAAATATTTAAAATGAACTCACATCCTTACTGTTAGGACATGCTTTTTGCACTCATAATAAACATCAAATCTTAGTTCAAACTCATTCTTTTTAATGACTACATAGTTTTGATACTTTTACTTTCAAAGAATGAATTGTGGCAGTTCCTTGGAGGACACGTGCTATACTTCTTGGAGACCCAGTGTTGGATGCTTTTAGGTCGCCTTGAAAGAGAAATGTTTTCCACTGAGGTAAATAAGATGTGTAAGGTTGAGAATGAAAAGTACTCCCACAGGTTATGTCAAGCTCTACCTTTTTCAAACTTAGATCAGTTCCAGGGAGAGGGCTTTTGAATATGGTGAATCTGTTCTGTTCTCCTGCCACTACAAGGAAAAGGAAAGGGAAGCACTGTGTGGACGCAGGTGGCCCCACTGTAGTGGAATACAGGGAGAAAATGCCTAATAAGTTTGGCATAGAATGTGGGTATCTAGGATGAGCTAGAAATGACACAGATAGGAACTTGCACAGGTTATGCAGCTCACCCACTGACCTCTTATTTGGCTTATCTCATACGATATCTCCCTAACATTAGAAGAATTAAAGGTTGCCAGTATGTGTCCTCCCAAATCATCAGTTTATGTGATAAATGCATAGTGACCAGTAAGATAAAAGGCTAGACCATCAACATCTGAGATCCTTTGCGATTCTAGTATTCTGTCCTGGAGAGTCAGGGCATCAGAATGCTTTCATTTAGATGAGTAACCACTACTGACTCACTTCTCTACTCCATTTCTGTGTCTTCCCACCTGTGAAATGAAGGTTAATTACACTGTGGTACTTCACTGATTTGAACGCCCACCAATATTCAGATTTTGTACTTGGGATTCTTGAATACAAAGTTGAGTAGTTTTTCAAGGCCAGAATTCAAGAAATAAAGGATAACCTTAATACCTTCAGTTTGTGTGTCCAAAAATTCATTTTTTAATGTTAAAATATTTTTATTAGTTGTGATTCGTTATTGTTTTATAGGTCTTTTACCTTGGTTTTATTTTTTACCTAAGTTCATGTCTTATTAGCACCTTTTAAAATCTTTTAATCTTTTATAAAAGAAATAAATCAGAAATAAATTCTGATATTCATATTTTTGAAGTCAGCTTTTCCTTCTTCTACTTAATGATATTTTATTATAGATTTATACTATATAACTTTTTCAAAAGTTATATATAGTTTGTAATCAAATTTAAATTATATTGGTTTCTGTAATATATGTTTTGAATTTGTAATTCAAATTCACATGTTTTAAATTCTCTAGGAGATTATGCAAGATGCAGTAAATCTCTTTAAAAATAAATTTTGTTTTGTAAAACATCAGCCTGTAACTTGTTTTACAAGTTTAGATTTTTTTTTTTAAGATTTTATTTCTTTATTTGTCATTTGTCAGAGAGAGAGAGAGCAGAAGCAGGCATTGTGGCAGGCAGAGGCAGAGAGAGAAGCAGGCTCCCCGCTGAGCAAGGAGCCCGATGTGGGACTTGATCCCAGGACCCTGGGATCATGACCTGTGCCGAAGGCAGCAGCTTAACCAACTGAGCCACCCAGGTGTCCCACAAGTTTAGATTTTTTAATACTTATTAGGATTACCTACAATGCAAGATACCTAAAAACAAACAAACAAACAAACAAAAACCTATACTAAGATGCTTACATATCTATAGAAGCATATATGAACACATTGTAAAACTAACTTGAAAAAGGCAGTATTTCCTACTGGGCACAAGGCAGAGTCTATGGCCTGCTGAGGGTAACTGGTACGCTAGGGCTGGCCTGCTGAGGGTAAGTGGTACGCTAGGGCCTGGACAACTTCAGCAAGACTGTCATCTAGCCCGAGTGGCCTTCATTTACCCTTCCTGACCTTGCTTCTCAAATTGGAGAATTTTGCCTTTTGATTAGATTTCAGGATCATTTCTTAGCATTTTACTCTACGGCTTGAGAAGAATATTTCCAATCCTGCCATCTGATTTATCTGATTTTAGTATGAGGAAATACTTTTATTTATTTACATTTTTTAACTTAAATGAACATTCTTTCCAGGAACTAGGAGTTCTGCATAAACATACCTGAACATAAAACAGGGATCTGTCTCAGCAGCTCATTGGACCCCTGTAAAGTTAGGGTCCAGCTTCAAATGATTATCTGTACAGGTGGAAAATTTCTAAGGCACTCTTAACCAACTAGCTGGCAGAAGATCATTTCCTATGCCAACATTTGAGACAGCAATGGATAAGTTACTGAATAATCAAGGGGTATCCTTAGAGAAAATGCATAGATTCTCCATGTTTTTTGAGAAGAGTAATGCCATATCCAAGGCAGTTGTGAGAAATCAAGAGGATTTCTCCTTGCTGTGTGTGCCCTATTTTCTTGATCTATAGCAGTGCCAACCAAGAAGGAACCAGGGGGCAAGGGAGTGGGACTTCAGTTGTATGTGACCCTCCTGTCCATCTCATTTTTGATTTGTCTACTGACATTTTCTCAGTCATATAAATTCTATGTAAAAGAAACGAAGTTCTACCCCCTTCTAAGAACAATATTGTCCTACTTGAGCCCCTCCTACCCTGAAATTCAGAAAAATGTCAGGAATCTATTGCCATATATAAACCTGGTCCAAATGGGCTCAGCAAATAGCTTGCCGAACTTTCCTGAACAATCTGTCAAGGGGTCAGACGGGACTAAGGTAGCTGTAGGGCAAGACCAAAACGTTGTCCCAAGAGAGTTGTTGCTTTCCTGCCCAGTCTGGCCAGTATTAATTTCAAATTGGTTCAGCCTCTTGACTTGAAAGATGTTGTGCGAGATTGTAAGCAGAAATAATGCTTCAATGGACATTGGGGAGGGTATGTGCTTTGGTGAGTGCTGCGAAGTGTGTAAGCCTGACAATTCACAGACCTCTACCCCTGGGGCAAATAATACAATATATGTTAATAAAAAAAGAAAGAAAGAAAGAATGCTTCAGCATATAGCCTGTTCATTGTTGGAGCACGGAGGGGAGGCAAGAGCCAAGAGGAGGAGGATCTGGGAGGGCTACAGGGAAGAGGATGAGAATAGTCCAAGATCTCACTCGCTGATGCATCCGAGTTTTCTGATAATATTTGTTTCGGTCAAGTTTTGCTTTGAAACTATGCAGGTTTGAGGAAAAAAGGCTTCTTTGACATCGTCTCTTGGGACTGGCTCAGAGGAAAGTTGAGTTAAAGCAGAAGTGTGTATTTGCCTCCATGATATCTAAATAAAAATGTGTGCACTTAGTGACTGCCATCTATTCCATTAGTAATCCCTGGAAAAGTAGCAGCTGCTTATACGCTTCTGGAGAATGGTTACCCTTCAGAGTAAGGAAGAAAGGCAAGAAGTTTACTAGACAATTTAACAATCAATCAGCCAACAAAGGAATACTTAATACCTACTCTAGGCTCCAAAGAGACATATTATTTTTGTTCTTTTTTTTTTTTTTTAAGAATTTTATTTATCCATTTGACACCGAGAGAGAGTACAAGTAGGTAGAGTGGCAGAGGAAGAGGGAGAAGCAGGCTCCCCGCTGAGCAAGGAGCCCAACTCTGGGCTTGTTCCCAGGACCCTGGGGTCATGACCCAAGCTAAAGACAGAAGCTCAACCACCTGAGCCACCCATGCACCCAGATATTATTTTTGTTCTTAAGAAACTAGTTGGAGAGGAACCTGGCTGGCTCAGTGGATGGAGTATGCAACTCTTGATCTCAGGGTTCTGAGTTCAAGCCCTATATATTGGATGTAGAAAGTACTTAAAAATAAAATGTTAAAAAAAAAAAAAAACTAATTGGAAAGCTGAGACTAACATATTCACAAGATTGTCCATAAAAAAGGACCAAATACCCTTGAGAGGATAAGCCCATATGAACAACTCCAGGGGTGAAGGGTTACAGAGTCTGGCTATCCTTGGCTGCCAAGACCTGCGAAAAATGCTGAACTCTAATTAGACAAGCTCCCAGGAAATTAGAACCTGTTTAATCCGTTTTACTTCCTGTGAAGTTGAAGGTGAGAGAAAGGGATATAATTCTTCCTTTAACATCTGTAATCCACAAAGAAAATGCTCTTGATCTCCTTGTTAGAACTTTTGAAAAAGTCTGGTTTTTTGTTTTGTTTTGTTTTTACTGTTTATTGAAGTATGTAATATGTGCTCTTTAAAAACACTTACAGGGGCGCCTGGGTGGCTCAGTCAGTTAAACATCTGTCTTTGGCCCAGGTCATGATCCCAGAGTTTTGGGATCGAGCCCTGCATTGGGTTCCCTGCTTAGCGGGGAGCCTGCTTCTCCCTTTCTCTCTGCTCCTCTTCCTCCCACTTGTGCTCACTCTCTCTCTCTCTCTCTCTCAAATAAATACAGAAAATCTTTAAAACAATAAAAATAGGGCACTTGAGTGGCTCAGTTGGTTAAGCGACTGCCTTTGACTCAGGTCATGATCCTGGAGTCCCGGGATCGAGTCCCGCATCCAGCTCCCAGCTCTATGGGGAGTCTGCTTCTCCCTCTGAACTACCCTCTCATGCTGTCTCTCACTTTCTCTCTCTCAAATAAATAAGTAAAATATTTTTTAAAAATAAGATAAAAACACTTAGAAATACCAAAATGTATACTATAGGAAGTAGAAGTCCCCCAGAAAAGCTTTGTCCAGGTAATCAGTATTGAATACAGCAGGTTGATGTATATTCAGCCAGAGTTTTTATTCTATGCATGTACCATTGACTGGACTTTCTAAGAGAAGGAACCTATCGTTACCATGACCAGTCACACATCTGTACGGGGTCCCAGAGAGCAGACCAGGCAAACCATACGCAGACGCCCAGGAATGCCCACTGCTACCTGGGGCCTTATTACAGTCTACTGCGCATTCTGTCTTTCCTTTGCCCCCCACTCTGCTCTTGTTCCCATTTCTTTGTTTCCACCTTTTTCTAACATTACTGACTGGTTTGTTTCTTTCCCTCCCGAAGTGATGGTACACTCCTGGTTACCTTCTCCTATCTTTCCATCTTTGTATTTTCTTTTACTGGCTTTACGGTTCTGTTTGTTCTATCATGCTTCGTGTGTTTGAGCAAAACCAGGACTGTGTGAAACCAGTTCATAGAGACCGCAGTTTGACCATGAATGTCACAGGCTGAAAATATTGGGAACTTTTGATATTTCTTACCGTAAGCAGGAAACAGTACTCCTGGGTCCGTTAGCGGCTCTGCAAAACACACTGCGGTAAGACTCTCCAAAGCGGAGATGATGAAATGGCAAGGACTTTAATAATAGAAAAAGAAAACTAGCTGGATGTCCCCTTCTCCCGTCCCACTCCCTGCCTCCACCCCCCAGAATGCCTGAGAAACTAAACAGTTTCTTAACTTCTGCTCGCCTCTCACTCAGCACCGTTCTCTATGCAAGACTGAAAGTGTCGAAACAAACGGGGGCAGATGCTGCCTCGACCTCTCTTCCCATTGAGCTATAGCTCCTCCGTGCTCACCCCATCCACTTTCACCCGGAGAGCAACCTGTCTGGAGAGCGTTTTCCTCCTCTGAAGCACACACAAACATCCCTGCATTTTCTTTTGCTTGATAAAGGATAAAGGAAGAAAAGCAGCAGCTGCTCTAGGAACAGACAGCAAACAAGCCTCACTGTGGTGGCCCCCCGAGGCCTTCACAAAGGGGGATTCAGAGAGCGAGGCAAACAAACTGCCCAGCCCACGACTGATGCACGGATTCACCTGCCAAAATTATTAATTAAAAAATCTAAAGAACTGTCCAGGTGAACGGAGAGTCTACCCAAAGCACGTTTTCCAACTGATCTTTTATTAAGTTCGAAGAGAGAGAATACAGATGAAGACCTGGAAGAGGCTTCAAAGACCATCTAATCCAGCCCTAACCCCACCCCTTCCAGCTTGAAGATCAAGACAGTGAGGCCCAGGGAGAGGTCGTAGGAGAGAAGACACAACCCTTTTCCAGCCTGTGTACATTACAACACTGGAGATCTTAAAAAATAGTTTTTTACGAGATCTTTATGAGCATCTTATGCTCTTCAGATATTCATAAGAGATGATGTTATGCTTTTATTGTGTTACATTTCTCCACAGGGTTAATGGAAAGCCCCCAAAATTATGAAATGAAAATTTTCAAAGCTTTGGTTTTCTATGTGGTGTCTGTTGATTCATAGCACTAGGGGGTCAAGTTTAGGGACAGTTTCTTTTGGTAGCCAAATAAGGAGCGTGGTAAACTATGGTCCCACTGAGAACCATTTCCAAAGAAAAGGATTGAATATTGTGTTTTTTCTTTTTTCTTTTTTTGGTTCACTTTTTTTAGTTAAAGAAAGCTCTTCATTAACTTTTCTTTTGGAAAGTTCTGCTTTGTGGAAGTCAGGCTGAGCACAGTCTCACTGTTTAAAGGTGCCACTTGCCTATGTCAGGTAAACCTGTTTTTAAAACTTACATGTTTTACAGTTATCTTTTATTTGACAATAATATATGTTCAGTGTTACTTGCTGAACAGTGTAGTAGTAGTAGTATTTAAATAAAATTTCATATCAAAGTAACACATAGTTTTTATTTTTTAAAAGATTTTATTTATTTACTTGACAGAGATCACAAGTAGGCAGAGAGGCAGGCAGAGAGAAAGAGGGGGAAGCAGGCTCCCCGGCAAGCGGCGAGCCCGATGCGGGGCTCGATCCCAGGACCCTGGGAACATGACCCGAGCCAAAGGCAGAGGCGTTAGCCCACTGAGCCAGCCACCCAGGCGCCCCACACATAGTTTTTAAAAACATGCAGTTACAACAATGGTTGCAATGAAAAGGGAGAGTCTCCCATCCTACCCTTTCCCAGTCTGACTGGACTCAACTGGTTTGTTTCTAGTTACTGCTCAAAGGCATGCCAACCACAGTTTATGATGTTTGGACTCTGACATTCATATATATATATATATATATATATATATATATATATACATACATATACATACACATACATATATACATATTTATTTATTTTAAAGATTTTATTTATTTATTTGTGAGAGAGAGAGAGTGAGAGCGAGCACAGGCAGACAGAGTGGAAGGCAGAGTCAGAGGGAGAAGCAGGCTCCCTGCGGAGCAAGGAGCCCGATGTGGGACTCGATCCCAGGACGCTGGGATCATGACCTGAGCCAAAGGCAGCTGCTTAACCAACTGAGCCACCCAGGTGTCCCATTCGTATTTATTTATTTATTTTTTCCCTTGAGTTCATAGTCTCCTATTATAATTTCGACCAATTACTTTCAGAGCTATTACTCAGTTGCCATCCTCAGATTTCTTTTTATTGAAATCAGATTAGTTTTATCATCTCACATACTCCACATCTTTTTTTTTTCTTTTTTAAAGATTATTTATTTATTTATTTATTTGACAGAGAGAGATCACAAGTAGACAGAGAGGCAGGCAGAAAGAGAGAGAGGAGGAAGCAGGCTCTCCGTCGAACAGAGAGCCCGATGCGGGCCTCGATCCCAGGACCCTGAGATCATGACCTGAGCCAAAGGCAGTGGCTTAACCCACTGAGCCACCCAGGCACCCACACATACTCCACATCTTAACATGCTCTTTGATTCACCTTCATGAGATCTACAAGTAACTTCATCAGAAAGTGTGTGATGTAAGTTCTCTAGTTTCTTAGATTCCCAAAACCATCTTTATTTTACTCTCACATTTGATTGATAGTTTGGGTATAGGATTCTATACTTTGAAGACATTGTTCCATTGTCTTTTTTTTTTTTTTTAAGATTTTATTTATTTATTTGACAGAGATAGAGAGAGATCACAAGTAGGCAGAGAGGCAGGCAGAGAGAGAGAGGGAGAAGCAGACTCCCTGCTAAGCAGAGAGCCCGATGTGGGGCTCGATCCCAGGACCCTGGGATCATGACCTGAGCCGAAGACGAGGCTTTAACCCACTGAGCCACCCAGGCGCCTCAGTTCCATTGTCTTTTAGCATGGAGTATGCTTTTTTTTTTTTTTTTTTTAAGGTTTCATTTATTTATTTATTTGACAGAGATCACAAGTAGTCAGAGGCAGGCAGAAAGAGAGAAAGGCTCCCTGCTGAGCAGAGAGCCCGATGCGGGGCTTGATCCCAGCACCCTGGGATCATGACCTGAGCTGAAGGCAGAGGCTTTAACCCACTGAGCTACCCAGGCGCCCCAGCATGGAGTATGCTTGATGTGAAGTCTAATGCTATTTATTTATTTATTTATTAAAAGATTTTTATTTATTTATTTGACAGAGATCACAAGCAGGCAGAGAGGCAGGCAGAGAGAGAGGAGGAAGCAGGCCCCCTGCTGAGCAGGGAGCCCGATGCAGGACTCGATCCCAGGACTCTGAGATCATGACCTGAGCCGAAGGCAGCGGCTTAACCCACTGAGCCACCCAGGCGCCCCAGTCTAATGCTATTTAAATACCCCCCCTTCCCTAGGTGACCTGTCTTGCCCTCAGAAAGCATTTGGGTTCTTTATTTTATGCTCTGTGTTTCGGAATTTAATAATTTAGTCAAAATGTAGGTAAGTGGTGTAGTGGTTAAGAACCCAAGGGAATTAGACTGCCTGTACTAATATCCTAACTCTGTCACTTCCTGTGATATTGGATGAAATAATCTCCCCAGGCCTCACCTGAGGAGAATACCATGTGCCTCTGAGGGTTGTTGTGAGAACTGACAGGACCCATTCAAGTGTTTCACAGATAATAAGTGTCAATAAATGTTAGTGATGGTGGTTTAACCTTGTTCAACCTTCACTGTGCTTCTAATTTGAAGATTCATTTCCTCAACTCAGGAATTGTCCTCCCTTTTTTGATGATGTTCTGGTTTTCTTTTCCTCTCTGAAATTAAAATGAACTAGCTATCAGAATTCCCACATTGATTTATCTTTTCTCTCATTTTTTCTCTTTTCAATGTCCTAGGAAATTTCTTCAACTTTATGACCCACATTTCTGCTTCTTGAATTAGAATATTTATTTTAAATTTTCAAGAGCTCTTTTTTATTCAGTGTTTCTTTTTCACAGTATGTTTTTGTTTCATGCATGCAACAACTTTTCTTTCCCAATTTTTATTTTGCAAACCTAATACAGAAAGGTTGAAGAATCATATATATAGTGAACACCTGTATATATCTTCCACCTAGATTCAATAATTTATTTATTTTTAAAGTGACTTTCCTTTTTATTTATTTATTTGACAGAATGTGAGAGAGAGAGCACAAGCAACAGGAGTGGCAGGCAAAGGGAGAGGGAGAAGCAAGCTCCCTGCAGAGCAGGGAACTTGGTGCAGGACTCGATCCCAGGATCCCGGGATCATGACCTGAGCCCAAGGCAGTCGCTTAACCAACTGAGCTACCGAGGTGCCCTAGATTCAATAATTTTAAAATTTGGGGCACATTTGATTTTTGTTTCTGTTTCTGTACATACATTTGTCTATGTAAGCATGTGGGTATGTAAGGATACGTATCACCCACCCCTGTACATACTTTTTTTCTGGACCATTTGCATGTGAGTTGCAGACACTATGACTCTGTTCCTAAATACTTCAGCATGTAACCCCTAGGAATAAAGACAATTTCCTACACAATCACAATATCATTATCACAACAATGCAAAATCCCATATCATCTAATATAGAACCCATATTCAAATTTCTTTATTATGTCAAATGTGTATTCAATCTACCGAAATGTAAAATGTCCACACCCTTTCACTCAGTGATTCCATCCCCATCGTGCATACATACTCCCACATGTACAAAATGGGAGTACACACAAGAATATTCACCACGGCTCTGCTTATAAGAGTGGAAGATGGGAAACAACCCAAATGTCTGTTAATATAGGAATGGATTAAACACACTGAAATTGTATTATGAAATACCAAACAGCTGTTTAGAATCAAGGTGTTTAAAGTTGAATTTTTCTAATATGTACTAAAAAAATGAGTTAAATTTAACTGGAAAACATTCCGAGTACTGCATATGGTATAGCAGTATTTGTGATAAGATAAAAAATTACTTTTTTTGCAGACTGATCATTAACTCTGAGGGACATGAGAGAGACTGGTAAAAGTAACTGTCTCTGGAGAAGTGAACTGGGTGACTGGGTGGAAGCCAGGTGGAAGTAGCTTCTCATCAAGTACTCTGACTCATCTTGAACTTTTTACAGTGTCTGTGTGGCATAATAAAAAATAGTGCCTAACATGGATGAATATTCAATCCTAAGTAGCACCCTCAACCAAGGGTGATTTTTGTCCCCCAGAGGACATGTGACAATGTCTAAACACATTTGGTTGTCAAATCTGGAGACGAGGGTAGTGCTAATGGCATCTAGTCCCTCACAGTACATGGGCCAGCCCCACACAACAAAGAATGATCTGGCCGAAACGTCAATAGTGCTGGCACTGAGAAACCCTGCTGTACAGCAATTCTTTTGGATGATAAGGTTCGAAAAGAGCTAAGCAAGACTAGAGGAATAAACAAAAAGGTATATATGCCTAAGCATTCAAATCATGTGACTTAAAGATAATTAATATTTCTAGCTGTGGATGAGGTGGTGGGATTAGTCCAGTATGCATACTTTATTCCACATGGGTACAGTTCAAGCTTCTGTAACCTTCGTTCATGTTCATTTGACTGTTGTAAATGTAGTGTAGTCACTAGAAGGATGAGATCAGAATAAAGATGTGATTTCTAGGGCTTCAGTGTGTAGGTGTACTTGCATCTGTATAGGAATAGGCATTGCAGTACTGTTTGTAATGGAAAATACTGGGAACCACTTAAATAATAGGGGACCGGTAAAGTGACTTATTATATATCCATACAATGGAATACTGTGCAGCCATTAAACAAGACAGCGTTAATGATGTCCAAGATATATCAAGTTTTTTATTTTTCAAAAATATTTATTAGAAAGAGAGCATGCAAGTAGGGAGGGGGTCAGAGGGAAAGAATCTCCAGCACACTCCGCACTAAGCCTGGAGCCTGAGATGGGGCTCTATTCCAGGACTCCGAGATCATGACCTGAGTGGCAATCAAGAGCTGGTTGCTTAACTGACTGAGCCACCGAGGTGTCCAAGATATATCGCTTAAAAGGCAAGTTTACAGGGGTGCCTGGGTGACTCAGTTGGTTAGGTCTCTAGCTCTTGATTTTGGCTCAGTCTCAGTGTTGTGAGATCGAGCCCCATATCTGGCTTTGTGCTCAGTGGAGAATCTGCTTTTCTCTCCCTCTCCTTCTGTTTCTACCTCTGCTCACGTGTTCCCTCCTACCATAAATAAATCTTTTTTTTTTTTTTTTAAAGCAACTTAGAGCTAACAATATATGTAGGTTACCATATGTAAAATAAAAGATATAAACATATGTGCTCATTTATGCATCTATATATATACAAATTATTAGGAACAGGGGACTGTTTCTGGAGGACTAGGGTGGGGAACTTTTTATTGTATGCCCTTTTGCAATTTTGTACTACGTGCATACTACTTGTTATATATATGACAGCTCTACCCAAATCAATGAGTAAATGCACAGTATAACCCCACTGTAACACATAATACAAGGGAGAATGAAATATGTATTATAATAAAGATATGAAAGAATATGGAAACAGAAAAATTATAGATGTTGAAAGCTTGAAAATGTTGAGAGGAAATGAAGAACTTCAAGGTGTACTTCAAATGAGGCACCATTACTTTTAGTCATTATAACCAAACATCCTTTTCCTAATACCTGCTCCTCTATGGTTATAAAAACAAGAGGGCACTTAAGGTATTTGTCTGGTGCCTAGGGTGAATGTCATGCAAGTGAGGTGTCTTCCAGATGCCAGTGAAAAAAAGGCCCTCTTACAAAGAGCTTAGTGGGCATGCTTAAGACTTGGTTAGCCTACTTGATAGAAAATAAGATGGAGGGCGCCTGGGTGGCTCAGTGGGTTAAGCCGCTGCCTTCGGCTCAGGTCGTGGTCTCAGGGTCCTGGGATCGAGTCCCGCATCGGGCTCTCTGCTCAGCGGGGAGCCTGCTTCCCTCTCTCTCTCTCCCTGCCTGCCTCTCCATCTACTTGTGATCTCTCTCTGTCAAATAAATAAATAAATAAAATCTTAAAAAAAAAAAAAAAAAAGAAAAGAAGATGGAGAACTCAGAAGCCCAGGGCATAGTCCTGACTTTGCAATAAATTTATATGTGACCTTATGCAAGTGAAACTCTCGATGTATTGTCCATCTATAAAGTGAGAGTGTAGATCCCAAAATATAAATTTTTAAAGAATCAAATGGATAATTCATATTAGGAAAAATTTCATTTAAAAAACAGAAGAATAGGGGCGCCTGGGTGTCTCAGTCGTTAAGCATCTGCCTTCAGCTCAGGTCATGATCCGGGGTCCTGGGATTGAGCCCTGCATTAGGCTCCCTGCTCAGTGGGAAGCCTGCATCTCCCTCTCCCACTCCCCCTGCTTCTGTTCCCTCTCTCACTGTGTCTCTGTCAAAAAAATAAATAAAATCTTTAAAAAACAAAAATAAAAACAAAAAACCAAGAATATTGTCTTCCCATTAAGCAAAAGAAATATAGATTTGAGATTCTACACTATTGAAACAACAAAATCAATATCCTATGCCACTGAAATTCTGTTAAAACTAGTATACACATTCATATGTTAGTGATTTATAAGCTATTCTGGAAAATATGGCTTGAGTAACTGAGTCATAGAGATATTCTTGCCCTTTGACTCAGTAACTGCATTTCCCAGGAATTTATCTTAAGGAAATGATCTAACAGATGAAAAGATTATATATATATATACACACACAAAGACATTAATTCATTTGAATGTTATAATAAAAAATCTAAGTAAATAGTTTATTAGGGGCATATCAATATGAAATATTGTTCATCTGTTAGAAGAACATTTTAAACACATTAAATCCACTGGTATGTTTAATGTAAATAGACATAATATACGAATGTAAAATAATTTCATTCAGAAGGAAGAATTATGGGAGCAACTGGGTGGTTCAATTGGTTAAGTGTCCTGATTCTTGGTTTCAGCTCAGGTCATGATCTTAGGATTCTGGTATTGAGTTCTGCATCAGGCAGGGAATCTGCTTGAAGATTTTTACTCCCTTTGCTCCTCCCAAGCTTGTATTCTCTCTAATAAATAAATCTTTTTTTTCTTTCTAAAGGAAGAATTATGGATACTTTGTTATTTAATCAATATTTAATACTATTAAACAGACTTTTAAATTCAAATAAAAAGAACTTAAGATTGAGTTTAAGGAATTAAATCATTTGACCTCTAAGGTCTATGATTCTAATCATTCTCTTATACAGTGTTGGGGGCTTTGCTGTCCACTTTCCTCTAGTAAGCAAGGATGGCAGTGGATGAGATAAATTTTCGGGATAAGGTTCTGATGCAGCAAGCTGGGGCCCTGGCAATTTGGAGACAATCAGGGACATACAGTGTTTTGGTTTTTTCCTCTCACGCTAACTCACATATAAACTATGAAATTTGAATGACTTACAAAAATGCTTTTAGATATATACCACATGTACACTCACATTTTAGTAACTAAAGCATTTAGAATGAGAAAAGATGAAAAGCATAAACATGTATCTTAGAACAGTGAGGAAGCCTAGAGATAATTCTAGTAAAACCTCATTTTACAGATGAAAAACTGATGCTCAGAAAGCAACCATGTTCTTACATGCAGAGAAAATGCAATTTGGAGGACACGGAAAAAATTAAGGGTGATTGGCAGGGGAAGTCAGTGAAAAAAGTAAAGGCCACAAATAAATACAGATGGGTATGTGGATGATAAAATAGGTGAAGGCTACTACTCGAGGGTGGAAAGTGACCCCAGGACCTAGAAGGTGGCTGTGTTGAATTCATACATGGTCCTACACACCCATTCTGATATTTAATTACACCACACAAGATATGGATCTATCACATTTTCATCCTTCTAAATCCAAATGAAGGTACATACAGCCTTTCAAGTCCCAAAGATTAATGTTAAACCAGATTTTTATTCAAAAATGGATCACAGAACGTTGCTTTAAAAGAAAGTACAGTAATTGGTATTCCACTGGCCTTTTCTGGTTTCTACATAAAAAATATGTTGAGGGGCGCCTGGGTGGCTCATTGGGTTAAGCCTCTGTCTTCAGCTCAGGTCATGATCTCAGGGTCCTGGGATCAAGTCCCGCATTGGGTTCTTTGCTCAGGAGGGAGCCTGCTTCCTCCCTCTCTCTGCCTACTTGTGATCTCTCTCTGTGTCAAATAAGTAAATAAAATCTTAAAAAAAAAATATGTTGAAAGATAATTTTAGACTGTACTGTCCCCCCCCCTCCTTGGAGCTCATCTTGAGGTATCAAATGTGAGTTTTTAATAAAAAATTTTTAATTTAGCTAACTTAGATGGAAAGCAAATTGCTTTCATGTATTTTCAGAAAGGATTTTAACTGAACAAATTCTATCTGAACAAATAATTTACATATACATTTTCAGAAATCCAAGTTTCATCTATATATAGAAGCTTTTGAGGGGAGACTAAAACTTTTCCAACACCCTGGAAGGGGGCTGGGCTTAGTGCTATTGGTGTGCCACTGGCCACGGCTATTTTGCGTCCAAAGGGGATGAGTTACTTTGCTTCTCCTATGTCTGACAGATTTTACTGATGG
The DNA here is from genome assembly GCF_022355385.1 of Mustela nigripes. Classification (NCBI taxonomy): domain Eukaryota; kingdom Metazoa; phylum Chordata; class Mammalia; order Carnivora; family Mustelidae; genus Mustela; species Mustela nigripes. The sequence goes on along the minus strand of NC_081559.1, from coordinate 67,236,509 downwards.
AAAGCTGATCTCAGGACAGGACAGTGCTTATCCAAGTTGGGATTTTGCCATAAGCACTGAACAAATCAGATTTTAAAAGTAACATTTATGCCCTGAGTGGAAAGCTTAACCAACTGAGCCACCAGCAGGGAGCCTGCTTCTTCTTCTGCCTGCCGCTCCCCCTGCTTGTGCTCTCACTGACAAATAAATAAAATCTTTTAAAATAAAAAATAATAGGGCGCCTGGGTGGCTCAGTGGGTTAAGCCACTGCCTTCGGCTCAGGTCATGATCTCGGGGTCCTGGGATCAAGTCCCGCATCGGGCTCTCTGCTCAGCAGGAAGCCTGCTTCCTCCTCTCTCTCTCTGCCTGCCTCTCTGCCTACTTGTGATCTCTCTCTGTCAAATAAATAAATAAAATCTTTAAAAAAAAAAAAAAATAATAAAAGTCAAGTTCAACTTATATCCCATTTTTTATGTTATACAATACCTCACTTACTGGCACACATTATAAACATGAGGCTTTGACTTATAATGGTTCCATATCAAGCAATTTATTTATACTCTAATAAAAATAAAGTAAGATTATAGTAAACAATTTATCATTACTTTGGGTTGTTTTCCTGTTGGACTTCAACATCTTCAGAACCTTGTAACAAATCACAACACATATACACCTCGTTTTACACAAGATATATTTCAATAATGGTGTATAAATTGATTTTTTATAAACTGATTTATTATTTTACATTATTTATAAAACCTTTAGGCTAACTTCTTTTTCAAAATTTTATTTATACATTTATGCTAACTTCTAAATTATCCTCAATTAATATGTGATGTCAAACATTTTGGCTTTAGGCTATATCTAGTTTCCTTTCTCTCTTGCTACCCATCCTACCCCCAACAAACAATTGATAGAGGAATTTATTTAAAATAAAACAAATCTATACTAAGAATATTTATTTGGAGAAATCACACAGGAAAAACAAGATTACTAGGGAAAACCTTAAAGAAATGTGTTTAAAGGTGCCAGGTGTAAAATCTTAAAAGCAAAAAATGGGAGGAATGATAATGAAAGCCTAAAAGCCATTTGTGACGTGAATGGGTATTAACCCATGTAGAGGGTATTATACGATGTGAAAACCTGAAGTTTTTTTAACAAGACCAGAAAGTTTATCATAAGTATTTAAGAATCATATCATCACACATTAGCATATCACAACTAAGCATTTATTATACTGTTAAGAAGGGAAGTGATTGCAGTGATATTTCAGAAGCTATATATTTTTAAAAATGTAATATATGCTCATAGACTCTAAACAGTATTTTAAAATATACAATCTCTCCAAAAGAAAATATTCAACTAAAGATAAGATAGATAACTTTTAATGTAAGTAAATGTTACAAGATTTTAAAATTAAGGTCATCATCAGATTTTCCATAACACAATGTACAGAAATTTCCAAACTTCCTGTACAGAGCCAAATAAGCTCTACTCTTGAGCGAGGCGTTCAAGAACACGTCGATAATCTTCCACAAGTTCCTGAAAGCTTTCTTCCAGCTGTTCATGTTGCATGCTTATTTCTATTTGGTTCATCTGGTTTGTCAGTTCTTCTGGTCTGAGACATTTTCTCATTTTAGCAAGATCTCTCTGCTTTTTCTAAGCAACAAATATAATTATTGGTTAGACTAAGAAAGAAGATAAATTTCTTTATATTCTTTGAATTTTAAGTCTCTACTGTTAGAAATAAGATTAGTAGGAATATGCCCAAATTTGTCCCAGTTTTTTCCTTAAAGAAGTCTAAACATAATGTTTATGTTATGTTTATGTTTATGTCAACTCTAAATGGAATTAACAAGAAGACTTGGAATTTCATGTCAACTAATGGTAAATACACATGTCCCCTCTACAAAGCATAATAAAAAACTGTGTACAGACTCACAAATTTCTTTAATAAATAAATATATTAACTGAAGAAAGACAACTGAGATTAAGTGCTATTATTCTACATTTTGGTATTCAATCATTAATTCATTGCATTAATTTTAATTCCAAACTGCCTTTTTCCTGACACTAAGTTCATCTCTAAGTTTCCCTACCCAGTGATATATTTATGGGCCACATATTAATTTTAACATAAACGTTTGATGAGTTTCAGAAAGATAACCCAAAACTGTCACACTTTAAAAAGATAGTATTAACTACCACTTACTGAATTTCTATTATCCAGAAATACATTATATTATTAACCCGCCCTACCCACATTTTACTGAGAAGGAACCCACCAAGCTGGGCCAGAAGAGAACCAGTAACAGCTTTCAGGTAGGACACTGTGTCAGAACAACACTGTTAGTAATGCTGGGGATGGCACTGGAGGACCAAGTTAGCAGCTACTGCAAAAATTCAAGTGAGACGATGAAAGCCTCTACAGACCAAGTCAGTAGGAGCACAAATGGAAGGGAAAGGAAATACTGGGTGATAAGGGGAATGAAGAATGACTCCAAGATTCCTGGAGAGGTGGCTACACTGTAATACAGTAAGGAAACACTGCAATATATGCAACTTTCATACATTTTGCTTAAACTGTTCTAGATTAATATATCTTCTTTAACTAGAACATATAATGAAGAGTTAACTTTACATAAAGATCAGAAATCACATAATAACTCATGTAATCCTAACAACTCCATAAGATTGGTAGTCTAATTTTCTACAGTTGATAAAGAAAAAATAGGATATGGGAGTTCAGTAACTTGACACAAAGATGAGTGGCCAGGATGCAAATCCTAACAATCTGGTTGGAAATCTGTATTGTTTAGTTCCTATATCTAATTCACTTTCAAAAAAACAATTAAAAAAAACCAAGCCCTAAATACATCCAAAAAACTAATAAAGTCCCCTTAAAAAGAACCCTAATAATTCTGGAATACTAGGCAAATGTGTCATGATTACTACTTAAAAAGTCCAAAATTAAGCTAAATTAATAACCACACATTTAAAAAATTAATTAATTAATTGATTGATTTTTAAGTAAGCTCTACACCCATCATGGGGCTTGAATTCATGATTCTGAGATCAAGAGTTGCATCCTCTACCAACTGACCCAGCCAGGTGCCCCTAAACCATATGTAAAACAAGGTGGCAACAATGTTTGGAGATAAGCCTTCCTAACACTACAAAAAAATTAGATTGATCCTAGTTTAAATTGGTGGAGCCAGTAGTAAACAAGGTTGCTATTACTATAACCAGAAATTTTAAAAAGTTAGCTTCATTATATAAAACACCCTTCTAAGGCAGTACTTCTCAAACTTCAATGTGTATACAAATCACCAGGGACATTAATAAATGCAGATTCTGACTCAGTAAGTGTAGGGGACAAGAATCTGCATTAAAAAAAAAAAAAAAAAGATTTTATTCATTTGCTAGAGAGAGAGAAAAAGCAGGGGGAGAGACAGGGAGGAGAGGGAGAAGTAGCTTCCCCACTGAGCAGGAAGCCTGAGTGGGTGGGGAAGGAGGGCAAGCCTCCATCCCAGGACCTGAGATCAGGACCTAAGGCAGACCCTCAACTCACTGAGCCACCCAGGTGCCCTCAAGATTCTGCATTTCTAACAAGCTCCTAAGTGATGTTAATGTTACTGATCACCCTATGAATATCAGTTCCAGAGAACTGATGAAAGTTCAAATTTAGGGAAGCCTGGGTGGCTCAGTTGGTTAAGCAACTGAGCCTTCGGCTCTGGTCATCATCCTGAAGTCCAGGGATCCAGCCCTGCATCAGGCTCCCTGCTTGGCAGGGAGTCAACTTCTCCCTCTGACCTCCCCCCCCCCCCCCGCCGTCTCATGCTCTCTCTCTCTCTCTCAAATAAATAAATAAAATCTTGGGGGAAAAAAAAGAAAGTTCAAATTTACTGTTCCTAAGACCCACCAGGACAGTATATTCCTTACTCATAATCATATGAATGATGAATGCTTTGTTTCAGCTGTAAAAGTTAATTTTTCTGCCAATAGGCATAACTGCACTATATAAGAACATTTAACTTAAGCAGTTCAGGAAGTAAAGGGTAATTCATCAGCAAATTACTGTGGCGTCTGATAGGAATAGAAGCTATTTTTCTAAATTGCTAACCAGTTATAACATTTATTAGATAATCTAACCCCACTGCTTGAAGATACTGCCAATTATTAAATTCTTATATATAATAGAACCATCATACTAAATTCTTAAATATTTCTAGACTATCAAATTTTGTTGCAAATAACCTATAAAATGAATCCTGTGCCAGTAACATACTGTTTAAAATTATTATGCTCTTCTTAAATCTGAGAGCTTACATCCCCAATTTATCACCCCCCACCCTTCAATTACTTCATTGGGAATCAGAATTAATCACCACTGTAATTTTTATTGGCATGACAGAAAATTTATGAATTAGCAGTGCCGGGGTGGCTCAGCTGCTTAAGCATCTGACTTCTGCTCAGGTCATGATCTCAAGAGTCCAGGATGCAGCCTGTTGTTAGTCTTCCTGATCAGTAGGGAGTCTGCTTTTCCCTCTGCCTCTCCCTCCTCTCCTCCCCTGGACTCATGCTCAGTGTGTCCATGCGCTCTCTCTCTCTCTCTCTCTCTCAAATAAATAAAATCTTTTAAAAAGTGATAATAAAATAAAACACTCAGGAATAAAAATACTTATAAGTAGCTTTATGAAAAAAATATAAAACTATATATTTAAGCTCCTTGTGAACATGTAAGGTATGATTCAATTTTAAACACAACTATTTTTTTTAAAGATTTTATTTATTTATTTGACAGACAGAGATTACAAGTAGGCAGAGAGGCAGGCAGAGAGAGGAGGAAGCAGGCTCGCTGCCGAGCAGAGAGCCCGACGCGGGGCTCGATCCCAGGACACTGGGATCATGACCTGAGCCGAAGGCAGAGGCTTTAACCCACTGAGCCACCCAGGCACCCCTTAAACATAACTATTTTGAGGTTATTTGCTTTATTGGCCTTTAATGTTCCTTAAATTATATATATTCCATTGTCTATATGTACAATATATTACAAATTATCTTTAAAACAGTGCGTAAAAAAACACTTTAAAAATCCCAAACTGATTTGAGGATCCCACCCGTATTCAACAAAGTGATAATACCTTGGGAGAACAAATGAAACAATGAAAGGCAGAAACCCTTAAGACTCGGATATTCTATAAGCTTTAGAATAATTTTTTCCCCACCAAAAACAAAAACTTAATCTTTCACAGATTAGAGCAGTTCATAATTTTTAATTAACGAGGACAAAGATGGCACTATTTTAAACTTATTTGTGTTAACATTTGGCTTGGATATGAATTTTTCCAGAAAATAATCCTTTCTTTTTTCTTAGCTTTCACATGTTCCCGAAGGACTTACAAATTTGATCTCAAAAATGCTACCACCTCTAAGGGCTCCTTAATTGCCTTGGGTTGAACTAGTTAGTCAGTTTTGTGAAGTACAGAGATAAGGTTCTTTTGTACAAATTTTAAAATAACAATGGAGGCATATTAATTCCAAAGATTTGTCAAAAGACATCTTTTAAAACATGCACCACTGTATTTTATTTCTTTCTGTTCAGTTCCTAACTATAGAGGCATTTCCATTTTATGGAAGGGAAGCCTAATACACAGGTGGTAATAAGTTGTCAACAGACAATTTCTAAAAGAACCAGACCTGAAAACTGAGTTTCCAGATTCCAAATGCAGTGATATTAACAATGATTCTGTATTTTATATTTGTAAACCAACTAATAATTTAAATATTCCCATGAAACAATATAAAAGCTTTAATGCTAAAACCAAGCAGCTACACCAATTTTCTTTTAGCCAAATGGTTCAAATTTATCTTTTTTTGAATATCTGAAAATGATTTCTGTACTAGAGATGGAGTTTCTTTCTGTGCTTTAAAAAAATGATTCTGGTCGATACAGGTTATCTTTTGGCAATGATACAAATGAATTAGCAGTGTTTAAAAACTTTTAAAGCAAGGTACAAGTACTTCTAATAGCTACCCAAATAATTTCTTAGTGGGAGAGTGTGTTTAGACTGACAGGTAACCTTGATTCCTCAAATAAAGGCAGTACAGAATTTGCTATCAATAAATCAATAATTTCATACCTTAGTAATAACAGTGACAATCTAAATTATAATTTATTTTCATGAAATATGAAAGTAAACATGTAAGTTTTATACTCCAAACTTTCCCCATTAGGCATAATTTTAAAGACCTTAAAAAGTTTTAAATCACACTCATTATTAAGCAATTTTACTTTATTATTAAATATAATTTTATAGCTGAGAATAGTATAACACAAGAAAGTACCTAATTATCATACTGGAAAAACAAATTGAAGAAAATCATCTGCATCCATTCAACAAGGAAATCCCAGCACTTCCCCCATGCCCACTGGACATTTAACTCCTCCCTAGACTTTCTTAAAGTTTGTGGTAGTTTTCCTACCCCAAGAATTGGGACTATAAACCAAAATTGGGGCACCCTCAAGCTTTCTTGTTTTTCTCAGTGGGATAGAATACTGGATAACTGAACTTTAAAGTGTACATTAGTATAATATAGTTCAATCAAGCATCTGAAGAAGTTGTGATCTGTGTATGAGCTTTAGTGCAAGGATGGTGATACTCAGCTGTGTTAAGAACCTAGAGTTTAATAACCAATTTGCAGTTGTCTTTCAGATAGGTAAATTTGTTTGCAGGGTGAGGATACTTAATAGTGAAAAAGTCAAATCATTACCATTCCTTGAGAGTAAAAAATACTTGCTTTTATGAACTATAGAAATTCCTATTTGGCATGAGTTTGTGACTGCTTACACTTAGAATTCATTATCTCTCATGGGCTACATCTGCGCAAATTATTTGAAGTCAGATAATGATCTGAGATGCATAATTCAATAAATCATTTTATTTTACTAAAATTTTAATATAGGCATACCTCAATTTATTGTGCTTCACAGATAATTCTGGCTTTTTTTTTTTTTTTTAAACAAATCAAAGGTTTGTGGTAACCCTGCATCAACCAAGTCTACTGGCACCATTTGCCCAGCAGTATTTGTTCACTTCATGTCTCTGTGTCTCATTTTGGTAATTCCTGATTTCAAACTTTTTCATTACTATTATATTTGTGATGGTGATCTATGATCAGTGATCTTTGATGTTACTATTGTAATTATTTTGGAAGCTGAGCCACAGAAGATGATAAACTTAGTGTTGTGTGTGTTCTGACTGTACTACCAACCAGGTGTCCCCCCATCACCCTCCCACTCCTGGCCTCCCTATTCCCTGAGACACAACAAAATTGAAATTAACCCTACAATGGCCTCTAAATGTTCAAGTGAAAGGAAGAACTGCACATCTCACACTTTAAATCAAAGCTAGAAATGATTAAGCTTAGTGAGAAGGCATACTGAAAGCTAAGATAAGCCAAAAAGTAGTAGGTCTCTTGTGCCAAATAAGCGAAGTTCTGAATGCAGAGTTCTCGAAGGAAATTGAAAGTGCTACTCCAGTGAATGCACAAATGATAAGAAAGCACAACAGTCCTATTGCTGATATGGAGAAGGTTTTAGTGGTCCGGATAGAAGACCAAACCAGCCACAACATTCCCTTAGGCCAAAGCCTAATCCAGAGCAAGACCTAACTCTTCAATTCTCTGAAGGCTGAGAGAGATGAAGAGGCTGCAGAAGAAAAGGTGGAAGCTAGCAGAGGTTGGTTCATGAGGTTTAAGGCAAGAAGTCATCTCTATAACGTAAAAGTGTAAGACGTGAAGCAGCTACCGTTAATGCAGAAACTGTGAGTTCTCCAGGAGATCTAGCTAAGATAATTACCGAAGGTGGCTACACTAAACAACAGATCTGTGGTGTAGACATAGCAGCGGTTGTCTTTTTTTTTTTTTTTTTTAAGTTTATTTAAGTAATCTCTATACCCAATGTGGGGCCCAAACCCACCACCCTGAGATTAAGAGCCACATGTTTTTTGTTTTGTTTTTTTAAGATTTTATTTGAGAGAGAGAAAGAGTGGTGGGGAGTGACAGAGGGAGAGACGGGGAGAGAAAGAGAAGCAAACTTCCAGCTGAGCAGGAAGCCAATGTGGGGCCAGATCCCAGGACCCAGAGAGCATGACCTGAGCCCAAGGTAGACAATTAACCGACTGAGCCACCCAGGTACCCTGAGTCACATGCTCTTCTGACTGAGCCAGCCAGGTACCCTAAAATAGCCTTCTATTGGAGAAGATGCCATCTAGGACTTTCATCGCTAGAGAGGAGATGCCTGGCTTCAAAGCTTCAAAGGATAGGCAGAGTTCCTTGTTTAGAGTGTAGTCACCAGTTCCTAATGCAGCTGGTGACTAAACTGAAGTCACTGCTGACCATTCCAAATATCCTAGGGCCCTTAAGGACTCTGCTGGGTTTACTTTGCCAATGCTCTAAGAGAACAACAAAGCCTAGATGACAGCATCTGTTTGCAATACAATTCACAGAATATTTTAAGTTCACTGTTAAGACCTACTGCTCAGAAAAAAGTATTTCTTTTAAAAGATTACTGCTCACTGACAATGTACCTGGTCAACCAAAAGCTGTGATGGAGATGTACAACGAAACTAATGTTGTTTTCATGCCTGCTAACACAATATCCACTCTGTAGCCCATGAATTGAGGAGTAATTTTGATTTTCAAGTCTTACAATTTAAGAAGTACATTTCATAAGGCTATAGCTGCTGTAGATAGTCATCCCTCTGACAGACTTATTCAGAGTAAACTGAAAACTTCTGGAAAGGATTTGGACTGCCCTATACACCGGCAAGTGCTACACTTTCTTCTCCATTTTATTATATTATTTATTTATTTAAAAAAAATTTTTTAAAGTAAACTCTACCCCTAATGGGGGGCTTGAACTCTCAACCTCAAGATCGAATCACATGCTCTATAGACTGAGCCAGTCAGGTGTCCCACTTCTCGAGATTCATGGGAAGACACAAAATATCAACCTTAACAAAGGGAATATGGAAGTTTATCCCAACCCTCATGGATGACTCTGAGGGGTTCAAAGACTTCAATGAAGGAAGTAACCACAGATGTAGTGGTATATGTGCTGCTGAAGCGAGCACAACCACAGATGTAGTGGAATAGCAAGAGAACTAGAATTAGAAGTGGAGCCTAAAAGTGTGACTGAACTGTTGCAATCTCATGATAAATGTTGAACAGATGAGGAGCTGCTACTTATGCATGAGCAAAGAAAGTGACTTCTTGAGATGGAAACTACTCTTGATAAAGATGTTGTGAAGGAGTTGGAATATTATATAAACTTAGTTGATAAGGCAGAAGCAGGGTTTGTGAATACAGACTCCCAATTTTGAGAAAGTTCTGTTGTAGATAAAATGCTATCAAACAGCATCGTATGCTATAGAGAAAGGAAGAGTCAATTGATCGGACAAACTTCACTACTGTCTTACTTTAAGAAACTGTTATAGTCAACCGCAACCTTTAGCAACAACCACGCTGATCACAGTCAGCAGCCATTAACATCAAAGTGAGACACTCCACCACCAAAAACATTATGACTCACTCGAAGTTCAGATAATAGTTAACATTTTTTAGTAATAAAATATTTTTAAATTAAGTTATGTCAGTTTTCAAACAATGCTATGGTACACTGAGCAAAATACAGTATAGTGTAAATGTAACTGTAATATGCACTGGAAAATAAAAAAACTCATTTAGCTTGCTTTATGGCAATATTCACTTTATTGTAGGGGTCTGGAACTGAACCCACCGTATCTCTGAGGTGTGCCTGTACTGTGAAATGCTGCCATGATAACATCTAATTACACTGTTCTATATGCCCCAAATTTCAACATAAAGACACTTTATAGATGGCAAATTAATATTACTTCAAAACTCAAAACTTTTGGAAAGAACAATTCTTACCAATTTTCTAATGTTTCTCAAGTGATAAATATCAAAGAATAAAATGTTACTTTGAACAATTTGCGGGGAGAGAGACCATTATAATGTATTATAACCCGTTATAGGTAGTCCATAAGACAGAAACTTTTTAGATTTGTCATTCATTTATGTTCTCAGCTATTGTACTGCATAAACCTACAGGTATAGTGTATATAAATGTATCAACCACAGGTCTGGTGCTCATTAATTATTTATTGAACAAATTAACAAATATTCTCCCCCATCATCTTACTGCACAGCTGCAATTATCATAGCAAATCCTCATTTACACAGTTTGTCATGGGCACTCTGTACCTTAATAATAGCCAGAGGGTGATGAGGACAAACCTGATCTAAGAGGGGAGTTTCTGAGAAGACTATATGGGAGATGAGAAAATGGGTAGGGGTAGAGGGCAAGAAGAAAGACTGTTAAAAAAAAAAGTAAATAATATTGTGAGGCAGTTTCAGTGACGGTAAAGTACAGAGGTTAAAAATGGCAACCAAGGCCTTATTTAGGAAGAAGAGAGCAAAGGCAAACACAATATATGTAACAACTAGGAAACTAGAGACTTAGAACAAGTTTAGAACAAACTTGAGACTTTTAACAAGATTATTTATTTAGGAAAAGTCTGAGCATTCCGATTTTTAAAAGATGGCAAACAAATGAAATAAAAAGTAACTATGGGTAGACCATCCTTGGGATTACTTTTCAAGTGAATGAAAACAGATCTATAGCTCAAAAATTATGACAGTAAGACTTTTTATAACTAACTGGAAGAATATTTTCATGTTTGTAAAAGTTAATTTAGGAAAAGGATTTGGACTGCCCTATACACCGGCAAGTGCTACACTTTCTTCTCCATTTTATTATATTATTTATTTATTTAAAAAAAATTTTTTAAAGTAAACTCTACCCCTAATGGGGGGCTTGAACTCTCAACCTCAAGATCGAATCACATGCTCTATAGACTGAGCCAGTCAGGTGACCCACTTCTCCCTTTTATTTATTTATTTAATTATTTATTTGTTATTTTCTAATGATTTTACTTATGTATCTGAGAAAGAGAAATAGAAACAGCACGAGTTGGGGAGGGGCAGAAGCAGATTCTCCGCTGAGCAGGGAGCCCAATGCAGGGCTCATTCCCAGGACCCTGAGATGATGACCTGAGCCAAAGGCAGAAACTTAACCAACCGGGCCACCCAGGTGCCCCTCTTCTCCATTTTTAAACAGTTACAAGAATATAAATGTTTAAGACTCTGGAAAGTCCTACCTTATATGGACTAATTAGTCTTCTTTTAATGTCCAGTCTATAGCTTCTGTATTGTTCAGCATTACTCATGTCAGTTACCAGTAGTCGAAGAATTTCATAAACTCGCCTAGCATGTTGCTTAATGAAACAAAAGAAAAACATGAACATTTTAATTACAAAATAGAGACATTTTCCCAAAAGAACACAGGATACACTGAGTATCTGCTATGGGCCAGAAATTGTGCTAGGTACCAGATGAAAAACAGTAAAAGATATCTCTGCCCTTGAGGAGCTAGCAGCCTAAGAGGTAACACAAATGACTGAGGTATGGTTAATTTAATGATGGAAATATGTGTAGGGTATTATGGTAGCACAGCCTGGGAATGGCAGAAATCCTAGAAGAAGATTCCTGAGGAAAGAAAACCTGAGCTAAATCTTAAAGGGAAGGGACCATGCCAGTCTAGAAAGAGGAGAGGGCACTGTGAGTGTACAAGTGCACATAGCACGCACATGCAAGACTGAGGCAGCTTGACATGGCTGAAGCACAAAATGAAAAGTAGTGAGTAGAAGTAACGTGAGGACAGAGCAGAAGCACAGAACCTTACATAAGATATTAAAGAGTTGGGCTTTTATCTAGTAGGTGACAGATTTTACTTTTATTTTATTATTAAAAATTTTTATTTATTTATTTTAGAGCAAGAGAGTGTGAGCAGGGGGAGGAGGAGAGGGAGATCATCTCCAGCAGACTCCATACTGAGTACAGAGCTGGATGTACGGCTTGATCCCAGGGCTCCAAGATCATGACCTGAGCTAAAACCAAGAGTCATACGCCTGACTGACTGAGCCACCCAGGCACCCCAAGGAGATGGATTTTAAATGGGGACATGAGCAAAGCGCACAAGAGTTTTAAGAAAAGCGTTATTTCAGCTACATAGAAATGGTAGCAGGGGCGCCTGGGTGGCTCAGTGGGTTAAAGCCTCTGCCTTCGGCTCAGGTCATGATCCCAGCGTCCTGGGATCGAGCCCCACATCGGGCTCTCTGCTCAGCGGGGAGCCTGCTTCCTCCTCTCTCTCTGCTTACTTGTAATCTCTGTCTGTCAAATAAATAAATAAAATCTTTAAAAAAAAAAAAAAAGACG